>NC_028648.1:70296267-70303767 GCF_001406875.1 Solanum pennellii | reverse complement strand
AATTTGACTTATTTCCCTCCACAAATAGTGAATGGGCAAACTATGGTTCAGCTGGATGGGAAAGAGGTACAGATTGAAGAAGAAAAGTGGAAATGTGCACTTATAGCTTATGTAATTGGAGAGTGTCCTGGGTATAATACTATGAATAGGTACATATTGATGAATTGGTCGAAAGTGGATAAGCCTGATGTATTTCTTCATGAAGAAGGATACTACATAATCAAGTTTAAGAGCCTGAATGACATGAATGAGGTTCTATTTCCAGGGCCATACACTATAAGGAATAGGCCTATTATACTGAAGTAATGGTGTCCTGATTTTGATTTTGGAAATGAGTTCTTAACTGAAATTCCATAATGGGTTAACTTTCCAAAGTTGCCTCTAAATTGTTGGGGAGTTGGATCTCTGAGTAGAATTGCTAGTACTATAGGAGTGCCATTATTTGCTGATGAATGTACCACAAAGCAGACAAGAATATCCTATGCTAGAATGCTTATTGAAGTAAATGTTACTAAGCCTATACCTCAGCAGATAACAGCTATGGATCCAAATGGTAGAACATTTATGCAGGAAGTTGTGATGGAGTGGAAGCCTCTATATTGTGATAAATGTCAGAAGATTGGACACCAATGCCAATCAGCAACAACGGAGGATCTACCAAAGAAGAGAAGGCCATGGAAAAAAGTTACACAGACTTGGCAATATAAAGGACCAATACAACAGCAGGAGAGGAAAGCTGAACAAAGAAAGGTACTAGAGCATATAGAAGATGATAATACTTCTTTTGTGCAGGAGGAGAAACAAGAGATAGAACAAAGAGGAGAACAGGAAATCAAGCAAACACCAGACATTAATCTAAGGCCTAATACTGGAAGTAAGCATCTGGAATTCAGTTTGTCAAATTTCCCTATGTTATCAGCCATACCAATGAGAAATGTATTTGAGAGTCTCATGAATAGCAAGCTTGCTTCACTGCTTGTGGATAGAGGTGGAGCATCAAAAACTTGTTAATGAAGTGGAGTTTTTGGAATGTGAGGGGCATGAATAAAAGATATAAGCAGAAAGAGATAAAGTTATTTTTACAGCTTAATAAGGTCTCCTTAGCAGGGTTAATTGAAACTAGAGTGAAAGAGGGTAATGCCAAAGCTACAATTAAAGGTATAGCTCCAGGATGGAGGAGTCTGAACAATTATAAGGAGGCTGTAAATGGTAGAATATATAACTAGTTCAACTCAAATGATGCATTGCCATATAAATGAAAGAAGTAAAGGATATCAATTTAACCTCACAGTGGTATATGGTTTTAATACTATTGAGCAGAGGAAAAGCTTATGGACTGATATGAACTTGCTGGTTCAAAGTGTTACACATCCATGGCTCATAATAGGAGATTTTAATGCTCTTCTGGCTTCCAAAGATAGATTAGCTGGGGCTCCTGTTACAATGAATGAGATAAAGGATTTTGCAGAATGTGTTAAGGATATGGGCATTAATGAAATACAATGGAAAGGTAACTTCTATACTTGGAACAATAAACAGATGGGTAATGCTAGAATTTCTAGTAGGATTGATAGAGCCTTTGGGAATGATGCATGGATGGATAAATGGGTTCATGTTATTTAGAGTATGGGAATCCAGGAGTGTCTGATCATAGTTCAATGCAATTGTTATTTCATCAAAATTATCAACAGGTAAGAGCAAGTTTTAAGTTCTTTAATGTATGGATTGAACATGAGTCTTTCTTAGAACTGGTGGAGAAAGTGTGGAAGCAGAAGAATGGAAGTGATGCAATGAAGATGGTATGGTACAAGTTGAAGGCCCTTCAACCAGTCTTGAAGCAGCTGAATAGAAGAGAATTTAAATATATAGGCAAGCAGATTGAGGAGGCTAGAAATGAACTTGCAAGGATTCAAGATTAGCTTTATAGTCAAGCAAATGATGAGTTAGTTACTAAAGAAAAAGAACTTTTAATAAAGCTTGAAAAGTGGTCAATGATTGAGGAAAGTGCACTTAGACAAAAAGCAAGAGCAAAATGGATTAAGCTGGGGGATGCAAACAACAAATACTTTAGCTCAACGATAAAGGAGAGAACTCATAAGAAGCATATTAGAAGTTTGTTGTCTATAGATGGAAGGATGTTGTATGAACCTCAAGAGATTCAAGAAGAGTTTGTCTTGTTTTACAAAAGTCTTATGGGTACTGCAGCAGATAAACTTCCAGCTATAAATGCTCAGGTGATGAAAAGAGGACCTGTTTTGTCAAAACAGCAACGAATCCAATTATGTGCAACAATAACTGATCAGGAGATATTTGCAGCTTTGAAGTCTATTGGGAATGATAAGGCTCCAGGTATAGATGGTTACAATGCTCTATTCTTTAAGTATACATGGAAGATTATTGAAACTAATGTCATTGATGCTGTCAAGAGCTTCTTTACAACCGGGAAGTGATACGCTCAAACTTACTTCTCGAATAAGAAGTAAAACGGTCGTGTCAAGTAAATAACCCAACTAGTGAGGTTGGGATCGTTCCCACGAGGAAAATAGTTTAGACTTAACTTCAATATATTACAGTCAGGTTGGCCTTCTTGATGGCCCCCTTTCGGCTCGGTCACCCAGTCGGCACCCTCTCCATCAACTGACAAGTGCAGGGCCATTCACCTCTTGGTGGTCTCTCTCAGCGATGGTTCGCGCAGGAATTGGCTATCTTTAACAAGCTGCCATCGGTAGTCAAACTCGGCAGTGAGAGGGGTCCGAGTATCATCAACACCCTCGCCGTATAGAAACCGGCGGATGGCAGGCAGGGAGATATCGACCTGAACGCCCCGTACTCGGACCTGCTCCAGTGGGGCCTGTTTGGCGGGGGCAGCCCGCCTATCAATCTGTGATCGGAGAGTCGCTACGTAGGATGCATAAAACTCTCGGACCAGCTCTTCACTATAACGTCCCAACGGACGTGCTGTCCACTCCAGTTGATGTCGGGTGAAGAGATTGTGGATCTCAGGCATCGTCGGGAGACTCCCTGTAAAGACCCGCCGCTCCAATGTGAGTGTTCGAGTCATAACTCCTTTGTCATTCAGGAACTTTGCGTCGGAGTAGGCTTGAAATTGCCCGTCGACACACCACTGGTTGGGCTGGTCAGTAGCCGGGGTGAGACCATGAGCTGGTGAACCGGGTGTGGATTCCGGTAGATAGTACCTGTAAAGGATCAATATTAGTACTAGAAAGAGCAAACAAGACAAGCAAAACCACAAAAAAAATTAAAATAAAATGACATTGCGATAGTAACAGTGAAACACAACGGACCAGGTGACGGTTCGTCGTGAGTACGACGGACCGTCATGGGGCCCGTCGTGTCTTACTTAGACTATGTTTATATGGAGAACCCTGAAGGAGAGTCTCTGACAAGTATGACGGTATGTGCAGGACGGACCGTCACAGGTACGACGGTCCGTCGTGGGTGTCCGTCAGAGGACACTTAAAAAAATGTGGAGACCCTTAGGAGAGGGGTCTCTGACAATTGAAACGGTCATGCAGAACGGACCGTCACAGGTACGACGGTCCGTCGTAGGTGTCCTTCAGAGGACACTTAAAAGAAATATGGAGACCCTAGGAGAGGGGTCTCTGACCGTCATGACGGTCATGCAGGACGGATCGTCGAAGGTATGACGATCCGTCGTAGTTGTCCGTTTGAGGCTACTTAGAAAAATAGAGAGAGACCCTTAGGAAAAGGGTCTCTGACAACCAGAACGGTTGTGCAGGACGGACCGTCGTAGGTATGACGGTCCGTCGCATGTGTCCGTTGAAGGACACTTAGAAAAATATGAGAGACCCTTAGGAATAGGATCTCTGACAACTAGAACGGTTGTGCAGGACGGACCGTCGTAGAGATGACGGTCCGTCGCATGTGTCCGTTGGAGGACACTTGGAGAAAATTGGACAGTGGGGTGTTAGGGCTGTTGGAATGGACCCAATGACGGTCCGTCGTTGGTACAACGGTCCGTCATCGAAGTCTCGTTCTGCAACTAAGTGACAGAACTGGGGATGCCCCATTCATCCCCTATGACCCAAATCGAATTGGTAGTGTTTTAACCTACATTTGTCTAACCCAAATACCTAGTAAACTAGCAATGCTAAGGCACTTATTTCTAGGGTTTTAACACGACAATTTTGGAGGATTTTTAACCTAGGTCAGAAAAAATTTGATAAAGAATGAACAAGGACTAGGCTAATACTAATTGATAAACAAAAATGCAATATGAATGAGACGAAATTAGAGACACATACCTGAGAATTTGAGAAAAACAAGCAGGAATAGGTACTTGGTGATCAAGAATACACCCACAGCAGCAGCTCCGAGACTAGTAGATGAGGACTTTTAGGACTTTGGAGAATTTGGGGAAAATGATTGAAGAGGGAGATGATTTTGGAAGTTGAAAAGGGAGGGAAATAGGAGGAAGAGTGAAGGAATGGGGTGAAATGAGGGGTTGGGGGTTTTAAATGTTGAATTTTTTTTTAAAACCCCCAGCCGGGTCGGGTCGGGTACGCCTCATTAATGACGCGACGATTCCTCGACGACGGTCCGTCTCATACGTGACGATCCGTCGTTGGTTCCGTCGCGTGTGCCCTAGTTTGAAAATAACAGAAAGACGTACCTGGCACGACGGATTAATGCGACGGTCCGTCACAGTTGACACGGTCCATCGCTGTATCCGTCAGTGACTGTTGCAGAGTAATTTTCCGCAGTATTTCCTGGTGATGTGCCTGCAAATTTAAAACCCATTAGTAGAAAATGCTACCATTACTAGAAAGAAAAACTATAAGTATTGGGTTGCCTCCCAACAAGCGCCTGATTTAACGTCGCGGCACGACTGAGGACACTTGATTACTCAGCCTTCATCAAGATGGTATGCCTCTATCACTTCATTCACCGATGCAGTATGCCCAAAATAGAGTTTTATTCGTTCTCTATTCACCTTAAACCGCACTCCCTCCTTGGTTTTTAACTCAACTGCTCCATGAGGGAATACTTGGGTAATCAAGTAAGGGCCAGTCCGTTTGGACTTGAGCTTGCCCGGAAGACAAGGCAACCCAGATCTGTCTAAAAGCACCAAATCCCCAACCATAAACTCTTGTTTTGCACTTTTTTGTTCATTCTCCTTCTTCATCTTTTCTTTGTGGGATATGGCGGATACCGATTGGAGCTCACCACTTTGCCTCATGGTCCTACAAACGTTGAAGGTCGCTTCTTCATTGTTCAACCGAAATTTCATCTGCCCCTTTTCCATATCAACTAAGGCTCTACCTGTAGCAAGGAATGGCCTCCCAAGAATAATAGGCACTTCAAAATCGACTTCACAATCAAGAATAACAAAATCTGCCGGAAATATGAATGACTCCACTTTTACTAGCACATCATGGAGTATCCCTATAGGCCTTTTCACTGTTCGATCAGCCATCAGTAGCCGCATCGCAGTGGGTTTTGGGTCACCCAAACCCAACTTCTTGTAAATCGAGAGGGGCATGAGATTTATGCTTGCCCCCAGATCACATAATGCTTTCGCAAAATGTAATGACCCGACTGTACAAGGAATAGTGAACGCACCCGGATCTTCTTTCTTTTGTACGAGAGATCTTGTAGCAATAGCACTACAATGCTGCAGTCTATCATCATCCTCGAAAGTGACCGATCTTTTCTTTGTAACCAGATCTTTCATAAACTTGGCATAACCGGGCATTTGTTCTAGAGCTTCTACCAAAGGGACATTGATAGAAAGCTGCTTCAGCATTGTTATAAAACGCCGATATTTACCATCCTCGGTCTTTTTCACTAATCTCTGAGGGAAGGGTGGTGGTGGTCTAGGCATGGGAATTACCTTCATAGGGACTTCTGCATCTTTTCCAGTGCTCTCTTCTGCTTCACCACTACCCTTTACCACCTTATCATCATCCTTTCTCACCTTTTCCTCATTAGACGGCATAGGTGGGTCAATGGTTTGCTTACCACCCCGAGTAGTGATTGCCATACAGTGTGCATCATTTTTCGGATTTTGGACAGTGTTGCTAGGAAGAGTGCCCGGTTGCCGTGTGTTCACAGTCGCAGATAATTGGGCCATTTGCAACTCGATCTGCTTAATCGATATTGCATGTGTATCGACTTTTTGCCCAATACCTGCTAAATCACACCTTAACTCTTTAATGTGCTCATCACTAGCATCGAACCTCCTCATCATTTTGTGCAACATATCCTCAACTCGCGCCATACTATCTCCACCATCCCTAGGAGTAACTTTACGATTTTGAGGAGGGACATAGGGCCCATTCCTATCATTTCTGTTACCGTAGTTACCCCTGTTGAAGTTGTTGTCGCGGTTGTAGTTTCCATCTCGGACATAATGACCCTCACGGTTATAGTTACCATAGATCCGACCTTGGTTCCCTTGACCTTGGCGCCAATTATCCTGATTTGAGCCTTGGGCGCTCGGTCGGAAACCCCCCGTCTGCTCATTTACCGCATAGGAGTCCTCCGCATAATAGCATTCATCATTAGGTGGTGGTGGTTTAGGCAAGTAGTTAACTGCATTTATCTTTTCTGCACCCCCAGTGATATGTTTTAGTACCAACCCAAGCTCAGTTCTCATCTGAGCCATTTCTTCACGAATCTCATCTGTGGCTGGGTTGTGAGTGGACTGCACTGCGAAGGTATTTCTCCCGGTATCTGACTTCCTAGTACTCCAAGCTTTATTATTCCGGGAGATTTTCTCTAATTTTTCAGCAATCTCAGCATAAGGACACTCCCCATAAGATCCACCTGCTATAGTGTCCAACACCGCTTTATTATTATCATCCTGTCCCTGATAGAAGTATTCCTTCAGTGACTAATCATCTATACGGTGATTTGGGACACTTCTCAAGAACGAGGTGAATCTATCCCAAGAACTACTAACTGACTCTCCTGGTAGTGCCACAAAGTTGTTCACTCTGTCTTTGTGGTTTAGTTTCTTGGAGACCGGATAGTAGCGTGCTAAGAAAACATCCCTTAGTTGGTTCCAAGTGAAAATTGAGTTGTAAGGGAGCTCAGTGAACCATATAGCAGCCTCTCCCGTCAGTGAGAGAGGAAACACTCTAAGCCCTATTACATCCAAGTCCAAGTCAGGCCTCCCTACACAGCTTTTACACACTGCCCTTACCTTAGCTATATGGGCATGTGGATCCTCAGAAGGTAGCCCTGAAAACAAACCTCTGGCAGTGAGCATTTGCATCAGGCTACTAGTTACCACGAAGGTGTGGCCTGGTGGTAGAGAGTGGCCTGGTGGTAGAGAAGGCAAGACAAGTGGCCCATCGGAGTCTGCTATATTGTCATAGCCTCTATAGTATGCTTGGGGCCGTGGAGCGGGATTTTGTCCCCTCTGTTGGTGTTCACCCGGAGTATCGGGTAACAACTGACCATGAACATCAACCGGAGCTGGAATGTTCTGGTTTGGATCATCATCATTTATTA
>NC_028648.1:70295863-70295938 GCF_001406875.1 Solanum pennellii | reverse complement strand
ATTACTACTATTGTTCAGTCAATTACTTCCTTGGAAAGCAAAAATGATAAAAGGGGGGTTTTCAATTTCTAAATA
>NC_028648.1:70292584-70295590 GCF_001406875.1 Solanum pennellii | reverse complement strand
ATACTAGCCTATTAGATAGTATACACTAAATCTATGTTGATAATTCTTTTCCTATTATCTACCTCCTTGGTCCGGCAAGTAGCATTAAGGCGAGTTCTAACGTTGTCCATCCGTTAAAAAGACTTCTAAACGAAAGAATTATCAATACATACAAAACACTATTCTAGAATTGTTATTTTAGTTAGGTTTTACCTCATTATTAGCCTATGGTTCCCACAACCCTAGGTATGGAGTTTAGTTACCCATAGTCATAATTACAATATTCAAATATGTGATATAAGAATTCATGCACTTACTTCGATGAGAAAGAGTAAAATCCAAAAGTTCACTTGATTAATCAGCAAAAGTCACCAACAATCAATGATAAAAGTCTCAAGATAATCAATAATCTCTCAAAGAGTCTACAAAATAATCAAGAGTCTCACAATATTCAAAGGTCTAAATTGGATCCAGAGTCTAACCTCAAAAACGAGGTTTTTCGAACTATTTATAGAAAATAAAAACCTAATTAAACAAGGACTCTATTTGCTGGAAATCAGTCCAAACGCGGCTGGGTCCACGGACCTCGCGACGGGACGTCGTGGTCATGACGGGCCATCGTGGACTCTGTCGTCCCATACTTTGCAAATATCTTCTGCTGCTCTCTTCATTACCCTCGACGGCAGGTATGACGGATCGTTACGAGCACAACGGTCCGTCGAGGGTCTTCGTTCCAAAACACTTAAACTCTTGGAATATGGGTACTGGGGCTACTTCTCTGATCTTCATGACGAACCTGCAGTACAGGCCGTCATGGCTACGACGGTCCGTCACGCTTTTCGTAACCCCACACTTGGTCAGACTTCCACATCTTCCTTCAGCAGCTGCACTACGCTGCCACCTACGGACCGTCACAGGCATGACGGACCGTCACAAGCTCCGTAGGTGGTCTCTTCTGCATTTCTTCGCTCAAAAACATCCGCATTCATCTTTGGACAGATTTCCTGCAAATAAAGAGAAACTTATATAAAAATTAGCACAAAAAGACTTTTGGACACACTACTTAAGGAAAAAGTATTAATAATACCGTGAAACCACAGTATATCAGGAAGCTATTTAAGCCTTTCAACTGCACTCTTGTTTCTTTAATTCCAAAAGTTCAAAGTCCTAAACTGTGAAAGAATATAGGCCTATTGCTTGTTGCACTGTCCTGTATAAAATCATCTCAAAGGTGATAACTCATAGATTACATGAAGTTATTCATACTGTTATCTGTGATATCCAAGCAGGATTTATTCCAGGGAGGAAAACTGCAGACAACATAATACTAGCTCATGAATTGGTTAAAGCTTATACTAGGAAGAATGTTTCTCCTAGAAGTATGCTTAAGATTGATCTACAAAAAGCATATGATTCAGTGGAATGGCCTTTTCTAGAACAAGTGATGGTGGGCTTGGGTTTTCCTGATTTATTTACTCAATGGGTAATGCAGTGTGTTAAAATAGTGAATTATACTATTGTAGTTAATGGTCAGACTACCCAAAGGTTTGATGCAGCTAAAGGGCTCAGGCAAGGAGATACAATATCACCTTTCCTATTTGCTATAGCTATGGAGTACTTCAGTAGGCTTCTCAAGGGGCTTAAAGAAGAGAAAGAGTTCAAGTATCATCCTAAATGTTCTAAGCTGGATATCACTCATTTGTGTTTTGCAGATGATTTGCTTCTGTTTTCTAGAGGTGATCTTAACTCCATCAAGGCTCTTCAAAGGTGTTTTTCAGAGTTCTCTCAAGCTTCAGGATTGCAAGCAAACCTTACTAAAAGTTCAATCTATTGTGGTGGAGTTCAGATGGAGGTGATGCAACAAAGTGTTCAACAGCTTGGATATACAATGGAAGAGCTACCTTTTAAATATTTGGGGGTACTCTGTCATAAAAGAAGCTAACTACAATCCAATGGTTCCCTCTTATTGACAAAATCATGGCAAGAATCAACTCATGGACAGCAAAAAAGTTGTCTTATGCAGGCAGAGCTCAACTAGTTAAGACTGTATTGTTTGGAGTGCAGGCTTACTGGGCAAAACTCTTCATTACTCCTGCAAAGATAATTAAGTTGATTGAAGGAATATGTAGAAGTTATCTTTGGTCAGGGGTTGGTTATGTTACAAAAAAGGCACTAATTGCATAGGATAAAGTGTGTTGTCCTAAATATGAAGGAGGCTTAGGACTGATCAATATGAGAATATGGAACAGAGCTGCAGTAGCTAAATTATGCTGGGATCTAGCAAACAAAGAAGACAAGTTGTGGATTAAATGGATACATGCATACTATATAAAGGGGCAGAGGAAATGGAAGATGAGTAACCATGCAAGCTGGATGGTAAAGAAAGTAATGAATGCAAAGATAATAGTTGATCAAGTCCAGCAAGTTCAAAGCAAAGGGAAAGGGGTACTTAGGCAAATATAATAACAATAACAATAATAACAATAATAAGAATAATAATAATAACAATAATAAGAATAATNACAACAACAACAACAACAATAATAATAATAATAATAATAATAATAATAACAATAATAACAATAATTATAATAACAATAACAATAACAATAACAATAACAATAACAATAATAATAAGACTAACAATAATAATAACAATAATAATAACAATAATAATAGTAATAATAGTAAAAATAATAATAATAATAATAATAGAAAAAATAATAAAAGCAATAATGAGAATAATAATAATAATAATAATAACAATAGTAATAATAATATTAATAACAATAATAACAATAACAATAATAATAAGAATAACAATAATAATAAGAAGAAGAAGAAGAATATGAATAATAATAATAAAAATAATAATAATAATAAGAATAATAATTATAATAATAATATTAATAGTAATAATAATAATAAAAAAATATTATTAATAATAATAATAGCAATAAAAAGAATAATAATAATAATAATAACAATAATAATAATAATAATAACAATAATATTAATAATAATAAT
>NC_028648.1:70273832-70282584 GCF_001406875.1 Solanum pennellii | reverse complement strand
TTATTATTATTATTATTATTTTTATTATTATTATTATTATTATAATTATTATTATCACTATCATTATTATTATTATTATCATTATCATTATTATTATTATTATTATTATTAATATTATTATTATTATTATTATTATTATTATTTTATTTTTTATTTTTATTATTATTATTATTATTATTATATATTATTATTATTATTATTATTATTTTGTTTTTTTGGTAACTAAATTTATGAATTACCGAGTCAAACATTACAAAACAAGCAGCTATCACATCATGCTTAACCAAAACAAAACAACACTTTAACACCTACACTACTAACTATAACTCAAATCTTCCTATGACTAATAACATTTTTAATTCTAGTAGGAGATCTAGCAATAGTTACATAGGCTATCTTCTTAACTACCTCATCTATCAAGCACTTCTTGTCTTCAAAAATTCTCTTGTTTCTCTCATTCCACAACGCATAAACACCTTCAGCAAGGATCATCTTGAATAGTTGTGCTCTTGTAGTCTTCCCTTTCCCATTTTTAATACTCCACTGCATAAACTGTGCCTATGTCCTTGGCCTATTATTGTGAAAACCAGCCCATGTTAATAATCTTTCCCAAACCTCCCAAGCATAGTGACAACGTAGGAACATATGATCCAGACTTTCATCCACATTTCTACACAGAACACAAGTTTTATCAATTGCCATTCCCCATTTAGCAAGCCTATCCACTGTTGCTAGCTTCCTATTCAACAAAATCCATAGTGTAAAGATAGTTTTTGGCCTGGCTGCATTCTTAAACATTAGACATCTCCATTCAGGCTTAGTTTGTTCCCCTCTCAGATAATCATATATTTGTTTAACCATCCCGTTTCCCTGTTTTGGTTGAATCTGATCTACTGTTTGTTTAGCATGCATTATTTTCCTGACTATCCAACTTGCTTGATCTCTCTTCTGCCATTCAATCTGCCCTTTTAAGTAATATGCATGTATCCATTTGATCCAAAGCTTGTCTTCCTTGTTTGCTAAGTCCCAACAAAGCTTGGCTATTGCTGCTCTATTCAACACTTGCATGTTTATCAGCCCCATACCTCCTTCATTTTTAGGCCTGCAAACTCTCTCCCATGCTATTAGAGCTTTCTTAGTAACATGCCCTACTCCAGACCATAAATAACTTCTACACAAACTTTCAATTAGCTTGATTATCTTAGCTGGAAATATGAATAATTGAGCCCAATAAGCTTGGACCCCAAAAAACACTGTCTGAACTAGCTGAGTTCTACCTGCATAGGATAGTTTCCTAGCTGTCCATGAGTTGATTCTTGCCATTATTTTCTCAATGAGAGGATACCATTGTATCACTGACATCTTCTTGGTTAATAATGGCACTCCCAAATATTTGAAAGGAAGTTCCTCCATGTTGTATCGTAGTTGCTGAACAATCTGTTGCTTCACTTCCAGCTGAACTCCTCCACAATATATTGAGCTTTTATTTAGATTAGCTTGTAATCCTGAAGCTTGAGAAAACTGATAAAAACACAGTTGGATAGCTTTGACAGATTCCAGATCTCCTCTAGCAAACAATAATAGATCATCTGCAAAACATAGGTGAGCAATATCAAGTTTAAAACACCTAGGATGATACTTGAACTGTTTATCTTCTTTCAACCCCTTAAGAAGCCTACTAAGGTACTCCATAGCTATAGCAAACAAGAAGGGAGACATTGGATCTCCTTGTCTCAATCCTTTAGCTGCTTCAAAACTCTGAGAAGTCTGTCCATTAACTACTATAGAGTAGTTCACTGTTTTGACACATTTCATTATCCATTGCACAAACATCTCTGGGAAGCCTAGACCAAACATTACTTGCTCCAAATAATCCCATTCCACTGAATCATAAGCTTTCTGCAGATCAATCTTCAACATACTTCTAGGAGAAATATGCTTCCTAGTGTAAGCTTTAACCAGTTCATGGGCAAGCACTATATTATCAGCAATCTTTCTTCCTGGAATAAACCCTGCCCGGCTATCACAAATGATACTCTGGATCACACCATGCAACCTGTTAGTTAACACTTTGGAGATGATCTTATACATCACAGTACAACAAGCTATAGGCCTGTATTCTTTCACAGTTTTAGGATTCTGAGTTTTTGGTAAGAGAGACACAAGAGTACAATTGAATGCTTTATGAAGTTTGCCAGTTGTGAAAAAACTCTTAACAGCCTCAATGATATCCCCTTTAATGATCTTCCAAGTATGTTTAAAAAAGAAAGCATTATAACCATCAATACCTGGTGCCTTATCATTCCCTATGGATTTCAAACCATCATATATCTCTTGTTCTGTTACTGAAGTACACAATTGTAATCTCTGCTGCTTTGTCAATGTAGGCCCTCTTTTCATCACCTGGGCATTAATGGTTGGTAGTTTACCTGTTGAAGTTCCGATAAGACTCTTATAAAACATCACAAACTCATCTTGTATTTCCTGTGGATCATACAACATCTTACCTTTTAAAGGACATAATACTTCTTATTTGTTTCTTTTGGGTTCTCTCCTTTATAACTGAACTTAAGAACTTATTATTTGCATCCCCTAATTGTATCCATTTTATCCTTGACTTCTGTCTCAAAGCACTTTCTTCAATCATTGACCATTTTTCAAGTTTAACCAGCAATTCTTTTTCCTGCACAATCAACTCATCAGTAACTTGTTCATTCAGCTGGTTTTGAACTTTTGCAATCTCTAATCTAGCCACATCAATTTGTTTCCCAATATACTTGAACTCTTTCCTATATAACTGCTTTAAAACATGCTGAAGATCCTTCAACTTACACCACACCTGCTTCATTTTGCTATGACCATACTCTTTTTTCCAGATAGTTTCTACGATTTCCATAAAGCTCTCATGCTCAGTCCAAACATTGAAAAATTTAAAGCTAACTTTCCCATGCTGCTGAGTTTTTTGAAGTAATAACATCATAGAGCTATGATCAGATATGCTAGGATTCCCATATTCTACCTTTACATGTCCCCATTTATCCATCCATTCATCATTTCCAAATGCTCTATCAATTCTACTAGAAATTCTATCCTTCCCACATTGCTTGTTAGTCCAAGTATAGTAGTTTCCTGTCCACTGCAGTTCATTAACCCCCATATCTCTCACACAATCACCAAAATCTTTTATCTCATTATTAGTAACAGGAACTCCATTAACCTATCCTTAGTAGACAGTATAGCATTAAAATCTCCTACTATAAGCCAAGGTTGAGAAATACCTTTTGCCATTGTATTCATTTCATGCCACAAACTTTTTCTCTGTTCAACTGTATTTAAGCCATACACCACAGTCAATATAAACTGATAGCCTTTACTTCTTTCATTTACCTGACACTGCAACATTTGAGCTAAGTTATTAATCATCTTGATCTCATACCAGTTATCATCCCATATCAACCAAATTCTTCCATTATGACTATCATAATAGTTATGTAGTATCTGCCACCCTGGAGCTATCCCTTTAAGAACTGAGTTCATATTTTTGTTTTTAACTCTTGTTTCCACTAATCCAGCCAAAGTAACTTTATTCTGTAAAAGAAGCTTATTCTCCTTCTGCTTATACCTTTTATTCATACCCCTCACATTCCAGAACAGCCACTTCATCAACAGGTCTTTGATGCTCCACCTCTATCAATAGATAGTGAAGCCATTTTATTATGCATAAGACTCTCAAAACCATTCCTTGTTGGTATAGCTTTTAATATAGGAAAGTTAGCTAAGCTCATTTCTAGCTGTCTATAATCCTGCTCATCAATTTTCTTTGGTGTTTGCGAAATATCTTCTTTCCTATCATCTGTTCTTCTTCCTGCTCTTCCTCCTGCTTATTCTTCTGTGGACTAAGAGTGTTCTCTTGTCTTTGTTCATCCATCTTCTCTTGCTCAGTCTTTTGTGGAATTGGACCTTTATATTGCCAAGTTTGAGTTACTTTCTTCCAAGGCCTTCTTCTCTTTGGTACCTCCTCTTTTGGTTCAGGCTCCACTTGACATAGATGCCCAATCTTCTGACACTTATCACAGTATTGAGGCCTCCATTCCAACACTACATCTTGCATAAATGTCTTCCCATTTGGATCCACTACTGATATTTTCTGAGGTATAGCTTTTGTCACATTAACTTCAACAAGCATTCTAGCATATGAAATCCTTGTTTGTTTAGTGGTACACTCATCAGCAAAAATAGGAACTCCAATAGCACTTGCAATCCTACTCAAAGATCCCACTCCCCAACAGTTTAAAGGTAATTTTGGAAAATTCACCCATAGAGGAATTTCTGTTAGGAACTGACTCCCAAAATCAAACTCAGGGCACCATTGTTTCAGAATGATTGGTCGATTGTTGATAGTATAAGGCCCAGAGAACAAAATCTCATTCATGTCACTTATCTTCTGAAACTTGATTAGGTAGTATCCATCCTCATGAAGAAACACTTCAGGCTTACTCACACTTGACCAATTCATCATTATGTATCTCTTCATAGTATTGTACCCCGGACATTCTCCAATCACATAAGAAATGAGAGCACACTTCCATTTCTGTTCTTCTTCTTGCACCTCTTTCTCCTCTAGTTGCACCAACGTTTGCCCATTAACTACCTGTGGAGGAAAGTAGGATAGTTTCATTCCATTGCTTGCTACACGATTGTTCTTAAACATATTCACCCATGGCTCATTTGCCTCCTTCTTTTGTTCATGTTCAGTACCAGCATGCCTATTTCCATTTATCTTCTCCTCTGAACTCCTTGTTACTGTTCCATTGCCCTCATCCTTGTTTTCATCTTCAAACCCTTCCAGATCTGAGTTCCCAAGTACTTCCTCATTATTTCTTTGTGAATCTAAGCTCAATCTCCAAGCTACTTTAGAACTTTTAGCTTCCTCAGCTTCAAAACTTGCTTCCCCTTTTTGAGCTTGTTCCTGCTTCTGTGATCTTACTGCTTCCACACAAGTTCCAATTGAGCTACCATCGTTCATAAATGGTGTTTTCCGACCTCTTCCTCGTCCTCTACCTCTTCCCCTCGCCATTATCACCTTCCAGCTCACGTTAAGCTAAGGTGCGCTGAGAGCATTTGGGAAGGAGAAGTATTTTTATTATTAATAATAATAATAATAATAATAATATTATAATAATAATAATAATTATTATTATTAGTATAATTATTATTATTATTATTATTATTGTTATTATTATTATTATTATTATTATTATTATTAGTATTATTATTATTATTATTATTATTGTTATTATTATTATTATTGTTATTATTATTATTATTATTATTGTTATTATTTTTATTATTATTATTATTATTATTTCTATTATTATTATTTTATTTTTATTTTTTTTGGTAACTACATTTTATTAATTACCAAGAGCAGTCCATACAAACCAAGCAGCTATCACAACATGCTTCAAACTCAAACAGACTCAACAAACACCTACACTACTAATTACTTAAATGTCAAATGACTTACATTATCCTTCAATCTAGAAGGAGTTCTAGCAATAGTTATATAGGCTATCTCTTTAACAAGTTGATCCTCATTTCTACTCTTGTGTTCAAAAATTCGACTATTTCTCTCCATCCACAGTCCATAGATGCCTTCAGCCAGTATAATCTTGAACATTTGTGCAGCTGATCTCTTCCCTTTACCATGAAGTATGCACCACTTTATAAATTGCTCCCATGTCATTGGAACATTAGTTTGTTTCTCTATCCAGCTTAGTAGTCTCCCCCATATGCTCCTAGCAAAGTTACACTGTATAAACAAATGTTCTGCATTTTCATCATCATTCTTGCATAACACACATGTCTTCTCTACTTCAACTCCCCATTGAGCCAGTCTGTCCACTGTTATTAGCCTTTGATTCATCATGATCCACATTGTGAAGTAAGCCTTTGGTCTTGCAGCATTGTTGAACATAAGACAGGTCCATATTGGCCTTTGTTGTTCTCCCTTCATGTGACTATAAAGTTGCCTGATCACCCCTTTATTCTTCCTTTGCATTTGCTGAACTTGTTCCACACTTTGCTTAGCATTCATAACTTTTTGTATCATCCAGCTTGCATTTTTCCTCCTCTGCCATTCTCTTTGCCCTTTTATATAATATGTGTGTATCCATTTAATCCAAAGTTTATCTTCCTTGTTAGCTAGATCCCAACACAGTTTAGCAATTGCAGCTCTATTCCACACTTTCATATTGGTCAGTCCTATGCCTCCTTCACTTTTAGGACAACACACTTTCTCCCATGCTATCAATGCCTTTTTTGTAACATATCCTACCCCTGACCATAAGTAGCTTCTGCATAGTCCTTCAATCACTTTTATTATCTTTGCAGGAATGATAAATAGTTGAGCCCAGTAAGACTGTACTCCAAACAGGACAATCTTAATCAGTTGAGTTCTTCCAGCATAGGACAATTTTTTTGCTGTCCATGATTTGATTCTTGCCATGATCTTGTCTATGAGGGGATACCACTGTATTATGGTCAGCTTCTTTGTAGAGAGAGGCACCCCCAAGTATTTGAAAGGTAGTTCCTCCATTGTATAACCAAGCTGATGCATAATTTGCTGCTTTACCTCCATTTGAACTCCACCACAGTATATAGAACTATTTGTGAGATTTGCCTGCAATCCTGAGGCTTGGGAGAACTCTGAAAAGCATCTTTGCAGCATCTTGATGGACTCCAAATCTCCTCTTGAAAACAGAAGAAGATCATCTGCAAAACATAAATGAGTAATGGCCAACTTGGAGCATTTAGGATGATATTTGAAAGCTTTCTCTTCTTTAAGTCCTTTGAGCAGCCTACTTAGGTATTCCATTGCGATAGCAAACAAAAATGGTGACATAGGATCTCCTTGTCTTAGGCCTTTTGCTGCATCAAACCTTTGAGTAGTTTGTCCATTAACAACAATAGTGTAATTCACTGTTTTCACACAGTGCATCACCCACTGAATAAACATCTCTGGGAATCCCAATCCTCCCATTACATGTTCTAAAAAAGACCACTCAACTGAATCATAGGCTTTCTGTAAATCTATCTTAAGCATGCTTCTAGGAGAGATATTCTTCCTAGTATAAGTCTTGACCAACTCATGAGCCAGTATAATGTTATCTGCAATCTTCCTCCCTGGTATAAACCCAGCATGACTCTCACATATAATATCAGGCATCACATCATGCATTCTTCTTGTTATCACCTTTGAAATGATTTTATAGATCACAGTACAACAAGCAATTGGTCTATACTCTTTCACATTTTTAGGACTTTGAACCTTTGGGATTAAAGACACAAGAGTACAGTTGAAAGGCTTAAACATCTTCCCTGTTGTGAAGAAGTTTTTGACAGCTGCAATAACATCTTTCTTAACAATCTTCCAGGTATGTTTAAAGAATAGTGCATTATAACCAACTACCCCTGGTGCCTTATCATTCACAATAGACTGCAATGCTGTATAGATCTCATGTTCTGTTACATCTGTACACAATTGAATTCTTTGCTGCCTTGCTAACACAGGGCCTCTCTTCATCACCTGAGCATTTATAGCTGGAAGTTTACCTGCTGAAGACCCCATAAGACTTTTATAGAACTTAACAAACTCCTCTTGAATCTCTTGGGGTTCATATAACATCTTTCCATCTAGTGATAGTATACTTCTAATATGCTTCTTTTGATTTCTTTCCTTTATCACTGAACTGAAGTACTTATTGTTTGCATCTCCCAATGTGATCCATCTAGCTCTTGCTTTTTGCCTTAAAGAATTTTCTTCTATCATTGACCACTTCTCCAGCTTTATTAGTAACTCCTTTTCTTTATTAACTAGCTCATCTTGTGCTTGGTTATAAAGCTTCTCTTGAAGATATTAACCCAGGGTTCCTTATCCTTGCTCAATTCTGCTCCTCTTATTCCATTACTCTCATCGTCTGCATTGTTTCCATCCAGCTTCTTAGTTACTGTTCCATTGCTTTCCATCTTGTTCTCAGCTTCTACTTGCACTAGATCTGAGCTCTCATAATCTTCCTCTTCTTCCAATACAGAATTTAAGCTCAATCGCCTAGCTATTTTGGAACTCTCAGTCACTCCTTCTTCATATTTATGTTCTTCATTTTGAGCTTGTTGCTGTTTGTTTGCCTCTAATGCTTCCACCCGAGCTCCAACTGAGCTACCAACTGTCATTATTGACGTTTTCCGGCCTCTACCTTGTCCTCGTCCTCTTCCCCTCGCCATTTTCACCTTCCCTGCGCAGGTTAACTAACCTACGCTGAGAGCATTTTGGGAGAGAAGAAGATCATTATTAATTTTTTTCTATTATTATTATTATTATAATTATAATAATAATAATAATAATAATTATTATTATTATTATTATTATTATTGCTATTATTATTATTCATATTATTATTATTATTGTTATTATTATTATTATTATAATTATTATTATAATAATAATAATAATTATTATTATTAAACTTATAATTATTATTTTTATTATTATTATTATTATTATTGCTATTATTATTATTATTGCTATTATTATTATTATTATTGCTATTATTATTATTATTATTATTATTATTGCTATTATTATTATTATTCTTATCATTATTATTGTTATTATTATTATTGCTATTATTATTATTGTTATTATTATTATTGTTATTATTATTATTATTATTATTATTATTATTATTATTAT
>NC_028648.1:70250670-70271255 GCF_001406875.1 Solanum pennellii | reverse complement strand
TTATTATTATTATTATTATAATAATAATATTAATTATTATTGTTATTATTATTATAAATATTATAATTATTATTATTTTTTTATTATAATTATTGTTATTATTATTATTATTATTATTATTTCTATTATTATTATTATTATTGCTATTATTATTATTCCTATTATTATTATTATTGTTATTATTATTATTATTTTTATTATTATTATTATTATTATTATTATTGTTATTATTGTTATTGTTATTGTTATTATAATAATAATAATAATAATAATTATTATTATTTTTATTATTGTTATTATTATTATCATTATTATTGCTATTATTATTATTATTATTATTATTATTATTATTGTTCCTATTGTTATTATTATTGCTATTATTATTATTATTATTATTATTATTATTGCTATTATTATTATTGTTATTATTATTCTTACTACTACTACTACTACTACTACTACTACTACTACTACTACTAGGTTTAGAACTAAGAGATTCATTTATCTCTTCGTCTACAACTGTCTTACCTTTGTCAGTAAGATGAGTTGAAGAAATATCTTTTTCATTTTCTAACTGTGAAATTCTATGATTATTAATCATTTGATTTGGTTTTAAAGATTTAATCTCTTTTTTTAAGTTTTCAACTTCATAATTCAAATCATCAAGAGAAGTATCTCTTGTTTTGACAATATCTTGCCCGTTCTTTTCAAGACGAGAAAAGACTTCCTGCAAAGAATAAGGGCTAGGGTTATAATTTAAAGTTTCACTCCTCTTCGGTTTTTCAAACGATTTTGAAGAAGAGATTTGAGAAGAAGCCATTTCGAAAATTTTATTTCTAATATTTTCATCAGAAATATCTTTTAAAAGTTCAATGACATTATCAGAAGATATCATATGAAAATTGAAGTCTTAAATTGAGACTGTAATTTATCTAAAATTGATTCTTGAGACTGGATTTTATAAGATTCATCTTGTCCGCAAACACAAGTATCACCTGTACAATGACACACTTATTAGTAGCATCAGATTTATCCTTATCACTATTAGAATCTGAACTATAATGAGAAGAACCCGAATCTGATTCGTATAATAGCTCATAAATTTTTTCTTCTGTTGAATCATCCAATTCCAAAGCTTTAAGCTTTTCTGCCTTGCAGTTTGAAGCAAGATGACCAAATTTTCCACATTTGATATTCTTTAAATCTCTTTTAGAGAAATTTCTGGCAAATCTTGTTGCCTTCCTAGAAGCTTTCTTAGCTTCCTTCTTTTCCTTATTCGTTTTGAATGATGACGCTTTTTGTATCTTCTCTTTTGATCTTCTTCGGAAAAAATCTTTTGATTGGGATTAGAAGGTCCTTCAATCCCAAATTGTGCACAAAAGTCTCCCAATTGATATCTTTCTGACATTTGATTTCTCTTAATTTGTTGTGCTAGCTTAAGCTCATTATACAGATTTAATCCTTCCTGAGTTCAAGTCCTTATTAATTTTCCATAAGTTAAAGTGTCATAAGGAATCTTTGTATGATCCCCTCTTAGAGTTTTCTTGACTCTTTCCACAAATAAGAGGGGAAGGCTATCTATAAAGCTGGCTTTCCAATAACTTATTTTACTTTCTGGTAAATCCATGACCCTGCTGAGGAAGGTGTCTTTATACCATCTGAGTTCTCCTAAGTGTCTACACTTATGACCATTTAGCAGAGTTCTAATAGTTTCATTCTGGTTGGAAAATCTTCCATTAAAATGTTCCAAAATTGTGAGGACTAGGGTATAAACTGCATCCTCAGTCTTTTGACTAGTTATATTTTCTGTTGGTTTTCCATCTTCACAAGTGAATATTTCCCTTTTTATCTCTTCTTTATATGCATTTGTAATGGCATACCTTTCTTCGGGAGATAGAAAATTATCCCACTATCCTCGAAGTTGACTTGTAAATCCTGCAATAATCATCTTACAGGTAGCATGGTCAGAATTATTATTATTATGCCTGCAAATAGACGAATACATCAGCATCCGATGTACCATGATGGAAACTTGTCGATCTGTCAAAGCATCCAGATTCCATTCATAAACCTCGTTTCCACTGTATGACGTGTTAGTTTGATTCCAATCTCTTTCTTCTATTAAGACATCTTGAGGAGTTGGACAAGGGTAGTAATAAGTCATCATAGAAGGGATATTAGCATAGCCACCTTTACCAACAATCTTTTGTTGATTATGATAACCAGATTTAAACCTTCTAGAATCAATCTCAAAAGTTTGTAAATTATTATTTTCAGAAAATTGTCCTTCAATTTTTTTAATATCGAAAATATCATTTGTAAGATCAATGGGTTTAGTACTTAACCAGAAAGTTTCTTATCAATAAGACTTCCTAAATCACTGAAAGAATTTACCTTAAAATCAGTAGTATCAATGGGACACTGGATATGCGTTGGTACAACATTTAGAGGAGTTTTAGAAGTAGAAGCAATATTTTCTTGAGGACTCCTTTGAAATTCTTTTACCAAAATAATTAATTCATCTAATTTTTGGTCTAGAGAACTAATATGTTCTCCTAAAACTTTAACATATAAACTCAAATAATTATTTTGAGCAATTAAATTATTAATTTCATTAATAGTAATCTGGGCAACATCAGTTTGGATAAATTTTTGAAAAGTTGAAAAAGTTAACCCAGTATTATTAGGTAATATGAACGGAGATTGGGGAGGATAGATGACTTTAGTAATAGAACCATCACTTTCTTTAAAAGTTCTTTCAATAACTTTGATGTATAACGGTAAATAAGTTGTTATAAACCAGGGGACAAAATAAATAATTTTATTATGTAAAGCACAAGTTTTCATAAAAATCTTGCGGTATATTATTTAAATCATCTTGGCTATAAGTCTCAAAAAACCAAGTTCTAAACTTGTTCCATTTTTTATTTTGAAATTCATTTTGAATATGTCTTCTTGCAAGGGATCCTGGACTAAAATCAATTTGGTGACTTATCATAATTCATATATTGTTTAGATCTGAAGTCTTATTAATTTCAAAATCCATCTCAGAAGGAGTTGGTTCCAATTCAGACAATCTTTTTGCTGCCTGTACAAATTAGCTTTAGGGTCAACTTTTACCCTTTCCACTATTCTGTCACTCATAGTATCACTTAAAGTGTGCAAAGATAAAGGTCTACTTCTAGCTGATCCGTAAACAGGAATATCAGGATTAATAGGGGAAATATGTTGTATATCCGGCAAAGCTCTATAGCCAGAAAATGATCTCCTATTATAAACAGGAAGTTTCTCATAAACTCAATATAAATTTTTCCGTCGGGATTTTGAGTAATATGAGAATATTCACTATTAGTAGCTTCATCATCTACCTGCCTTTGAGAAACAGCTGAGTTTAAGATCCATTTATCTGCAAAATTAATTTCTTCCCATTTAATAGGTCTTCTAGTGGTGATTTTAGATTTTATAAAATTAGTTTCAACCAAGATAGTTTCATTAGATTTATCAAATAATTTACACATAGGGTTTAACGTAATAACTTATAATATATCCTATAAGATAAACATATAAGTTCAGATCCAGGAGCATAATTATAACCATTAGTCTTAACAGTTAATGTCAAAGCATCAAGAGTATTAGCATCAGATAAAGACAGTTGCAGATTAGGCCGAGTATTAAAATATACTGGGCCATATGCTACAGTAGATTCAATTGAACCCATCAAAGATTGTCTAAAATTCAAATTTCTAGCATCTCTTAAAGCAGCTAAAAATGTTTCAGGTAACCCTTTAAGAGTAAAGGTTTAAAAGCAATTTGAACCATTCCTATATGCATCCAATTATATTTAGTTTTATATAAATCAACATCTTGTTTATTTAATAAACGAATAACCTGTTCATCAGAGTTAAGAGCCAAAGACTGCTCAGTAGTTTTCATCAATTGTGTTGAAGAAAGTTTATCAAGCCAACCATAATCATAAAAAAGTTTTATCCACTTTAGGGATAGTCCATTTATTTAACAACTCAAGATTAAGAGGTATATCTACCTCTTCTAAACTACTACTTTTGATACTAGATTCTCCAAAATCCATGGATCTAGCAGCTTTAATATCTATGCCTTACATACATTAAATCTTCTATAAGTTCATAAAATATCTGGCTCTGATACCATAGAAGGATCTACAAGGCTGGTGGTAGTCCGCTCGGCCATCTAGATCTAGTTCAATATACGATCAAGATATATTAACATATTATAATTTATTAAACTCTTATCCTTAGCTTTGGCTATATGGTAGGTTTTTACCCAAGCATGGGGCCTGTCTAGATTATAAGTCTATTGATAAATAGCAGTTCTAACATGGGTTTTAAATTGCCCCTTCTTTAATAATTAACGGGGACTTACGACACCACATGCTCGCTACTATCAAGAGTTTATAACCTGACTGTGCCTCCATCTCAGAACCAAGTCAAGGACTATGATAAGAATTTAATAACTTATAATATGTTAATATATCTTGACTAGATCCAGATATATTATTAGAAACCTAATACAGAAATCATGCATGTGGCATAGATATGAAAGGTATTTAGCCGGACATAGTCATGGCGGCAATAAAGGAAATAGAATAATAAAAAGTAGTTTTGAATTACCTAAGATATCAAACCGAAGCTTGAATTATTATTTCTTCACAACAGAATATTTTACAAGAGAGAAGAGTGAAGAGAGAAGAGAGAGAAAATAAAAATTCTATGGAAGAGCTCCTGCCTCTTATCTGAGGGAGAGTGCTCCTTATATAGGCAAATTATAATCTAAGTGGGTCCCTTATCTGGTCCCCTTACACAGTATTTTTACTGTTTTACTATTTATAATAAAGTGGAAATTATTTTTTCCCTTTTGCTTTCATCCTTATCTGGTCATCTTGGTCCTTAATAGACTGTAGAAACTCCTGTACTTTATCAAGCTCATTTTCTGTCAAGCTTATCTCTTGATCATCAGATTGGGCTTCTGCAATATCATTGCTGGTGCCACTTTTCATTGAAGTGTCTGATTTATCAAATTCTGAGAGGTTTTATAGTAAATTCCTCTTAATATCTTCAAGATATTCATTAACCATTTCATCTTTATCTCCTTCTTGAATAGAGATTCTTCTGGCAATATGCTTGATAGAATTTTCAGCTGACAGCTTCTTTTGGGGTATGTCCTTGTATTCTATAATCTTTGCTTGTATTTGATCTACAAGATCTTGGCCATGAGGTTGACTAGTTTTTGGGTCTTGTCTTGTGAGTTTATCCCAAAAGTTGTGGAAATAAGTCCAGTAAAGACAAGGAATTTTTTCCTCCTGGGTATACCCTATCTCTGGGATCCATTTATGAATCCATAGTATAGAAAATTCGATAAAAAAATACATTTGATCAATTTTTTCTATATTACAGATATGATGTAATAAATAAAAATTAGTTAGAAAAGGGAAAACTTTGACCCAGTCTTTGTAAAGATTTAAATAATTGTTTGGTAAAATCTTTACCGAAGGTCCATGGTATTTCCACCAATTAATGAACCAATTTGGGACAGTTTGTTCAAACACTTTTGCACAAATTTGTATAAACAAGTGTGCTTATGTCTGTCATTATTATAATAAAATATTTTATGAAAGGCTTGAATATAATCCCAATAGGTCAAGTTCATACTGATTTTGTTGACATAAACTTGCCTTTCTTGCATAGTGGATATTTCCCATTCTTCTATAAATATAATCTGTTTAATAATAAATTTAGAGAAGTTATAAACTTCTTTTTCCTGTTCTGAAGTAATGTGCTGGAATTCCGCACTTCCTGTATAAACCAGAATAGCCTCGTAATATGATCGAGTCTTATAAGATTCTCGGGGGAATTATAACCCCTTTATTAGATACCTTTGGAATATCTTCCAAGGTTCATTACTTCTCTGAATATCAGTGTTTTCCAAAAGAAATATGATTTCTTTGGTAGTTGCTTTTTCAGAGCATTTTTGTATGTCACCCTCTTTTGCCAAAGAAGCATAGGTACCACCTTGCTCTTTTGTTTGCAGATATGCTTGTAATTGCTCATATAAAGGACTGTTGTTGGAATATACTTTAAATTGATAGTTGAAGATGATAATGATGCCTCATCAATTTTTGAATTAAACAGTCTCTTATTTCCCAATATTATTGGAAATGATGAGTAGTATGACGACCTTTGAGAAGACTGAGGGGTCGATCTTCCTCTTCCTTGATTTCTACCCCCTCTGCCACGTGCTTGTGACCAAGGAGGAGGATCATTTCCTCCCATGCTGTAATAACAAACTTATTAGTGATAATCAAAATAATCATCATAGTCCAGGTAATAAGGACTAATGACTTCTTCATGATCATGTATAGAAAAGTAGAAGTCATCTTGTATAATTGACAGTATCAGTTTGTCAAGAATTAATTCTTGAATATCTTTTTCTAAAGGGAGTACCTTTAGAATGGTAATTGGAGATTTATCATCAAAGAAAAATGCAAAATAAGACATAATAAAAAAATTTGTCTAGGAAGTTAGACATTCCCTGGATAAGAAGTCTGGGAGGGAATTATCAATTCCTTTTTTATATTGGATTTCGAAATCAAAAGGGTCTAGTTGGGCCTGCCACCTAGCAAATATCAACTTTGAAGCATCGTGTTTGAAATCTTTATCAAACATGCATTTAACAGATTGGGCATCTGTTCTAATAAAAAATTTTTGATTATAAAGATCATCTTGAAATTTCAAGACGCATTTAACAATACAAAGCATTTCATGTGCTATAGTCGCATATTTGCACTGGGCTTTAGTCCATTTACCTGAATGAAAATGAATAAGATATTCGTGTTTATTCTGAGGGTTAACTTATTTAAGAATTCCTCCATAACCAATATTTTAAGCATCAGTTTCAATAATTTTGGTCCATACTGGGTTAGCAAGAGTTAAACAAGGTAAGGTTTTAATCCTTTTTTTATTGCTTCTGACAAGCGTAGTAAGATTATCATTCCAAGGGCATTTATTACCCTTTTTTAATCTATCTGTCAAAGGTGCAAGATCTTTAGAAAGATTTTTATAAAAAGGGGAAATGTAATTTAAAATTCCCAAAAATCTTTGTAACATAGTTCTGTCTGTTATAATATCAGGAAACTTTGACGCAAAATCAATAGATCTCTGAATAG
The DNA here is from genome assembly GCF_001406875.1 of Solanum pennellii. Classification (NCBI taxonomy): domain Eukaryota; kingdom Viridiplantae; phylum Streptophyta; class Magnoliopsida; order Solanales; family Solanaceae; genus Solanum; species Solanum pennellii. The sequence goes on along the minus strand of NC_028648.1, from coordinate 70,264,057 downwards.
GAGTAATTTTTCGTTGACAAACTTGATGTCCTAGAAATCGAACATCAGTTTGAAATAAACTCATTTTTGATTTTGAGATAACTAAACCATTATGTATAACAATTTTCTTGAAAATCTCAAGATGCTTAATATGAGATTCAAGAGTTTTTAAATAAACTAAAATATCATCAATATAAACAATTATAAAATCCATATATGGATTAAAAATATCATTCGTAATCTTCTGAAATTCAGACGGCGCTTTTTTCAAACTGAATGGCATAACATTCCATTCATATTGGCCAAAAGGAACATTGAAAGTAGTTCGATAAGTATGTTCCTTAAAAATCTGAATTTGCCAATATCCTGACTATAAATCAAATTTAAAAAATGTATTAGCATCATATAACCTTGATAAAAGATCTTTTTTATTTGGAATAGGATATCTAATCCATTTTAAATTTTTGTTTAAAGGTTTATAGTTTATAATTAACCTAGGAACACCTCTTTCTTGTTCTGCAGCTTTATTTACATAAAAAGCAGTACAAGACCATGGAGATTTTGAAGGCTTTATAATTCCTTTCTGTAATAAATTATCAATTTTTTTTACAAATCCACTAATTCAACATTCATTTGGCAGGGGCGAGATTTGGTGGGAATATCATTTTCAGAAAAATTATCTTCATATGGCAGAGTAACAATATGCTTTTTTCTGTCCCAAAAAGCACTTGGATGATCTGCATATATGTCAGCTGCCATTTTCCCAAAAATTAATTTAATTTTTTCTTGTATTTTAGCTGATTGAATAGATTCTGAAATACTCATGCTATAAATTTCCATTTGTAAAAAATCAATATGTTTCTGCTTTAAATGGATTAAAGAGTTAATATCTCTAGTGATTGGTTCAGTTATAAATTCAAAGTTAATGGTATGACCATTATAATTCACTGAAAAAAATTTTGCATTTAAATTTGAAAAAGGATAGATAGCATTTATAAAAGGAGTTCCGATAATTATCGGAGGATGTAATTGATTTTTAACTAGAAAGAAAAAAATGAGGAATACAGACTTTACTTTGACAAATACAAGTATTAGACAACTTATACTTTATGTCTAAAGCTTGATTAGATGCAGATTTAACAATATGAGTTGTATTTTCAAAAATTCTTGAAGGAATTAATCCTTCCTGAATACAACTAACATCTGCACCACTATCAACCATAGCAATACTATTTACTTTAAAATCGTTATTAACTATAATGGTACAATTAATATACCAACGATGTGCAGTAACAATCTGCATCATTCCAAGAAAACTATTAGGTTTAGAACTAAGAGATTCATTTATCTCTTCGTCTACAACTGTCTTACCTTTGTCAGTAAGATGAGTTGAAGAAATATCTTTTTCATTTTCTAACTGTGAAATACTATGATTATTGATCATTTCATTTTGTTTTAAAGATTTAATCTTTTTTTTAAGTTTTCAACTTCATATTTCAAATCATCAAGAGAAGTATCTCTTGTTTTGACAATATCTTGCCCTTTCTTTTCAAGACGAGAAAAGATTTCCTGCAAAAATAAGGGCTAGGGTTATAATTTAAAGTTTCACTCCTCTTTGGTTTTTCAAACGATTTTGAAGAAGAGATTTGAGAAGAAGCCATTTCCAAAATTTTATTTCTAAGATTTTCATCAGAAATATCTTTTAAAAGTTCAATTACATCATATGAAAATTGAAGTCTGAAATTGAGAATGTAATCTATCTAAAATTTATTCTTCTATTTGAGACTGGATTTTATAAGATTCATCTTGTCCGCAAACACAAGTATCACCTGTACAATTGACACACTTATTAGTAGCATCAGATTTATCCTTATCACTATTAGAATCTGAACTATAATGAGAAGAACCCGAATCTGATTCGTATAATAGCTCATAAATTTTTTCTTCTGTTGAATCATCCAATTCCAAAGCTTTAAGCTTTTCTGCTTTGCAGTTTGAAGCAAGATGATCAAATTTACCACATTTGTAACATTTGATATTCTTTAAATCTCTTTTAGAGAAATTTCTGGCAAATCTTGTTGCCTTCCTAGAAGCTTTCTTACCTTCCTTCATTTCCTTATATCGTTTTGAACGATGACGCTTTTTGTATCTTCTCTTTTGATCTTCTTTGGAAAAAATCTTTTGATTGGGATTAGAAGGTCCTTCAATCCCAAATTGTGCACAAAAGTCTCCCAATTGATATCTTTCTGACATTTGATTTCTCTTAATTTGTTGTGCTCGCTTAAGCTCATTACACATATTTGATCCTTCCTGAGTACAGGTCCGTATTAATTTTCCATAAGTTAAAGTATCATAAGGAATCTTTGTATGATCCCCTCTTAGAGTTTTCTTGACTCTTTCCACAAATAAGGGGGGAAGGCCATCTATAAATCTGGCTTTCCAATAACTTATTTTACTTTCTGGTAAATCCATGACCCTGCTGAGGAAGGTGTCTTTATACCATCTGAGTTCTCCTAAGTGTCTACACTTATGACCATTTAGCAGAGTTCTAATAGTTTCATTCTGGTTGGAAAATCTTCCATTAAAATGTTCCAAAATTGTGAGGACTAGGGTATAAACTGCATCCTCAGTCTTTTGACTAGTTATATTTTCTGTTGGTTTTCCATCTTCACAAGTGAATATTTCCCTTTTTATCTCTTCTTTATATGCATTTGTAATGGCATACCTTTCTTCGGGAGATAGAAAATTATCCCACTATCCTCGAAGTTGACTTGTAAATCCTGCAATAATCATCTTACAGGTAGCATGGTCAGAATTATTATTATTATGCCTGCAAATAGACGAATACATCAGCATCCGATGTACCATGATGGAAACTTGTCGATCTGTCAAAGCATCCAGATTCCATTCATAAACCTCGTTTCCACTGTATGACGTGTTAGTTTGATTCCAATCTCTTTCTTCTATTAAGACATCTTGAGGAGTTGGACAAGGGTAGTAATAAGTCATCATAGAAGGGAAAGTAGCATAGCCACCTTTACCAACAATCTTTTGTTGATTATGATAACCAGATTTAAACCTTCTAGAATCAATCTCAAAAGTTTGTAAATTATTATTTTCAGAAAATTGCCCTTCAATTTTTTTAATATCGAAAATATCATTTGTAAGATCAATGGGTTTAGTACTTAACCAGAAAGTTTCTTATCAATAAGACTTTCTAAATCACTGAAAGATTTTATCTTAAAATCAGCAGTATCAATGGGACACTGGATATGCGTTGGTACAACATTTAGAGGAGTTTTAGAAGTAGAAGCAATATTTTCTTGAGGACTCCTTTGAAATTCTTTTACCAAAATAATTAATTCATCTAATTTTTGGTCTAGATAACTAATATGTTCTCCTAAGACTTTAACATATAAACTCAAATAACTATTTTAAGCAATTAAATTATTAATTTCATTAATAGTTATCTGGGAAACATCAGTTTTGATAAATTTTTGAAAAGCTGAAAAAGTTAACCCAGCATCTTCTTTACGATGCCACCTACGGACCGTCACAGGCACGACGGACCGTCACAAGCTCCGTAGGTGGTAAATTTTCTGCATTTCTTGCTCAAAAACTTCCGCGTTCATCTTTAAACAGATTTCCTGCAAATAAAGAGAAACTTAGATAAAAATTAATACAAAAAGGCTTTTGCGCACACACTAAACTTAAGGAAAGAGCATTAAAAATACCGTGAAACCACGGTATATCAACACCCTCAACTTAAATTCGTTGTTTGTCCTCAAGCGACGCACTATGACTCACTACCAAATCTTTGTACAATAGTATCCATGTTTTATCTTTCGCAATCATTTGGCTATCAATCCTGATCAGTCTCATCATATTTATGCATGCTATCACTATTAGGCTTGAATTATGTGGAATTATACCATGACATAGACTCGCCACGCACTAACACCTATCCTCTTCAATTTCTCACCGAGGTGCTAATATTTCTGGTATTGCAACTAGTGTCCTCACTTCAAAACAATATCCTCATTTTTCACACAATGATTTTACTTTGAGTATAAGGATTACTTTTCAACACTCACTCTCAGAACAGATCCACAACTCATTTATACATATTGCCATAAGCTTGACCTTATTTTCACTACTTTAAGTTCGCTATACAACTTTTACGATCACGATAGGACTTTCTTAGCTTGTAACATAGGCTCAGCGTCAGGTAGGGTATATTTAGGTATACTTTAGTGACTTTTTGCCCTCCTTGACATATAGGCTAAACATACCACTTTTTATCATTTTATTTCGCCCAGTTTCTCATTTTTTTTCTCCTTGCTGTTTTCCCTTCTTTCTTCATTTGTGTAAGTGACTCTCTTCTTTTCTTACTTGTATTTATTGTATTTTTTTAATTTTTTTTATTTCACTTTTCTTTCAACTGATTCTTGAGTCACTTTACTTTTTCCTTTCTCTCTCTTTGTTCTTTCAACCCCACTTTCCAGAGCATTCCTCATAATAGCCACCCTCAACTCATGGCTTTGCCATGAGTCAAAGTACACAATACCCAAAGTTGGGTTAGGGCCATAAAAAGGTTGTTAACTGCATTAGCCACCCTCAACTAATGCTTTTGGCATAAGCTGAGGTGCACATGTCCAAGGAGGGACCAGGGCCAACACATTATTCCCAGAAAAGATCAGTTGGGGTGAAAAAGAAAGGTCTAGTTTAAGTTCAAATCATTTGGATCAAAGAAGGATTAGTTTCATTTGGTTTTTTTTTATTTAGGCTAAAAATGGGCTATATTGAACAAGGGCCTATGATCCTTTCCTAATTGTCTATTACAACTTACTTTTAGCACGATTAACCATGCAAGTTCTATCTTAGTACAAGTAGTGGACTATTCAAATCTTCCTCACACTCACTTGACATCTCATTACTCTAACAGATTACCAGACACCTAGTTCGAATTTTAGACTTAGGGTCATGCAATGGTGTATCTCTATGTCATGCTTAGAGCCACACATTTATCAATTACTATGCCTAATCATGCATCATTTTAATTCCATCAGGATATCATTTTAGCCCTCATGCTTCAGATTTAAACTATGTACACAAGATATAGACATGCCGGTTCAACAGTAAAAATAATCAATCTCTTGGGGAAAAAGAACACAGGCAAGAAAACCCTAAAAGAGGATAGTGAATTGGGCTACTCAGACTTCACCCTAGCACTCACTTTCCATTTACCCCACCCCCAACAAAAAGACATGCATTTGTCCCCAATGCATAAAAAAATTGAAATACAAGAGTGGTAGGTGAAGCAAACCTGGGGCGCAAAACGCCGACGGTCAGCAAGCCGATGGGTCCGGTTCCCCGGAAACCACTACCTCTATAATCTGGACACCCTCAGTAGTGTCCTCATCAGCAACAGCGCTATCAGCAGTGCCTCCCGCTACCGCCACATCTCTGGAGCTAGATACCCCAGCAACTGACTCTACAACCCTCATCCGACGTGCCTCATCATCAGCAAGCGAGGCTCTCCTCGCAGCCTCTATCTCACGACGCTCCTTCTTCCGTGCTCTAGCCTCATCCTCCTCTCGACCCCTACGCCTCTTGGCATGCTCTCGAGGGGGAGGTGGTGGAATCTCAGAAGTGGCGAATAAGGCCACCATCACTGTATCCTCAGCAAGATCTGCAGAAGGGGCCTCAGACTCAGGCACCCTTGCCTCTAGGATCATATCAATGTCTGCTCGAAGACTCTCGACCGCAGCCTGAAGGGTCGACACATCCACCTGAGGGACGCGATCTTCCGCTCTGTGTGCTGGACCATTCTCCGCTCCAAGCGCTCTTCTACCTCAGCAATAGACCTCTGCATCAAAGGCTGGATGTGATGCAGAAGTGTAGCCATCTGTGCCTCTAATTTTTGGACCCTAGCAAGCGGGACCAGAGCGGGGAAAGAGGCTGAGCGAGAGGAGCTCGGGGCAGTGCTACTACCCGGGATAGACTCGACCGAGGCAGTGTTAGTGGTTTCAGAAACAGCCTGCGTAGCCGTGCGAGCCTGTGCTACCGTATCAGCCAGATTGTCACCAAGTGGAGGCAACTCTGGACGGGGCCCTCTGCGTGGAGCCAACTCATTGGCCTCATCCCTGATGAGGCCGATATCAACAGTGACCAGCGGAGCCTTGAGCTGATCAATGTGCCAGATGGGCACACCTGCGGACCTGCATAAAGAAAATATCATGCACGGAAAAGGGTAAGTAGTTGTGACCTTAAAAGACCTCTTGTGCATGACCGCCGGTAGAAGCCAAGCAAAGTCAACCTCAAACCCGGCTATCATTGCCGCCATCAGAACTGCACGATCCCATGTGACTATATTATCAGCGGCTGTGGGGGAAAGGCAGTGGCGGACAATCAACCATAAGAACTTAGCCATGAAGGTCAGGTTAGCCTTCTTGATGGCTCCCTTCGGCTCGGTTACCCAATCAGCACCCTCTCCATCAACAGACAAGTGCATGGCCATCCACCTCTTGGTGGTCTCTCTCAGCGATGGCTCATGCAAGAATTGACCATCTTTGACAATTTGCCACCAGTAGTCAAACTCGGTGGTGAGAGGGGTCCGGTTTGCATCAACATCCTCGCCGTATAGATACCGGCAGATGGCAGGCAGGGAGATATCAACCTGAATGCCACGTACTTGGACATGCTCAAGTGGGGCCTGTTTGGCGGGGGCAGCCTGCCTATCAATTTGTGATATGAGAGTAGCCACATAGGAGACGTAGAACTCTCGGACCAATTCATCACTATAACGGCCCAAAGAACGCACTGTCCACTCCTGTCGGTGTCTAGTGAAGAGATTGTGGATCTCTGGCATAGTAGAGAGACTTTCCATAAGGACCCGACTCTCCAATGTAAGGGTCTGTGTCATGACTCCTTTATCATTCAGAAATATTTTGCGTCTGAATAAACTTGATACTTCCTGTCGACACACCACCGGTTGGGCTGGTCGTCGACCGGGGTGAGAGCACGAGTCGGTGAGCCGGGTGTGGATTCAGAACTGTCAGCCTCATCAGACGAGGCAGACTGTGCAGCTGTGGTGGGTGTAGGGACTTCAGCAAACCCGGAGGCTTCCTCCGATCACGAAACTCCTAAGGAGCCAGATGCTCCTTCTTCATGAGTAGCTGACCCAGAAGGTGTTCCAGTCAGTGTGCTCTCCTCATCAGACTAGGAGGCAGTGACTACGCCGGACGCCACCTTTTTGGGCGTAGCTTTGTCAGCACGTGCAGCTCGGGATGGAGTGCCAGTGCATGGGGGCACGTACTCGGGGTCACGCTCATCATCAAAGCCAATGACCAGGTGGGCAGACGGGGCGACAGACTTTGATCGCCCACGTGCGTAAACTCGATCTTATTTTGGTGCCATAATAGATAGTACCTGTAAAGAATCAATATTAGTACGAGAAAAAGCAAACAAGACGAGTAACGAAACAAAATAAATATAAGAGCTAAGCTGTAATGACTTTTCTATAGTAACAGTGAAGTACGATAGACCAGGTGACGGTTCATTGTGAGTACGACGGACCGTCATGGGGTCTGTCATGTCTTACTTAAAACTATGTTTATGTGGAGACCCCTGAAGGAAAGCCTCTGATAGTTATGACGGATAAGCAGGATGGACCGTCATGATGATCCGTCGTCGATGTCTGTCATGGGACACTTAGAACAAGTATGGGGACCCTTAGGAGAGGGGTCTCTGACTTTCATGACGGTTTGTGCAGGACGAACCGTCGAGGGTATGACGGTCCATCGTAGGTGTCCGTCAGAGGACACTTGGAAAAAGTATGGAGACCCTTAGGAGAGGGGTCTCTGACCGTCATGACGGTTATGCAGGATGGACCGTCAAGGGTATGATGGTCCGTCGTAGATGTCTGTAAGAGGACACTTGGAAAAATTTGGAGACCCTTAGGAACAGGGTCTCTGACAACCAGACGGACCGTCAAGGGTATGACGGTCCATAATATGTGTCCGTTGGAGGACACATAGAAAAAGTAAGAGACCCTTAGGAATAGGGTCTCTGACAACCAGAACGATTGTGCAGGATGGACCATCGTGGGAATGTTGGAAAATTGGACGGTCCGTCGCATGTGTCCGTCATCGGGGTCTCGTTCTGTCATTTACTGACAGAACTGAGGATGCCCCATTCATCCTCTGTGACTCACATGAATACTTAGTGTTAACCTATACGTTTCTACCCAAATAGCGAGTAAACTAGCAATGCTAAAGCACCTATTTCTAGAGTTTTAACAGGGCAATTTAAGGATTCTCAACCTAGGTTACACAAAATTGGATCAAAGAATGAAGACCCATAAATAAGAACTAGGCTAATACTAATTGAAAAACAAAAATGCAATGTAAATGGGTAGAAATCAGAGACACATGCCTGAGAATTTGAGAAAAACAAGCGAGGAAGGTACTTGGTGATCAAGAAGAGAACCACAGCAGCAGACTCCGACTAGTAAAGAGTGGATTTTAGGAATTGGGGAATTTGGGGAAATGATCGATTGAAAGAGAGGTAGGAAATGGGAAGTTTAAAAGGGAGGGAATGGGATAAAGAGGGAAAGAAACCGTTCAAATGAAGGGGTGGGGGGTTTTATAGGTTGAATTTTTTTAAAATTTCCCAGCCGGGTCAGGTCGGGTACGCCCATTAATGACGCGATGAGTCCCCGATGATGGTCCATCGCAATTGCGATATTCCGTCATTGGTTCCGTTGTGTGTGCCCTAGTTTTGAAAATAAATGAAAGACATACCTGGCACGACGGATTCATGCGACGGTCCGTCGCGTACGTGATGGGCCGTCGATGGGTCCGTCAGTGACTGCTGCAGAGTGATTTTCTGCAGAATTTCCTGGTGACGTGCCTGTAAATTTAATATCCATTAGTAGAAAATGCTACCATTACTAGAAACAAATACTATAAGTATTGGGTTACCTCCCAACAAGCGCCTGATTTAACGTCGCGGCACGACTAAGGACACTTGATTACTCAGCCTTCATCAAGATGGTATGCCTCGATCACTTCATTTGCCAATTCAGTATGCCCAAAATAGAGTTTTATTCGTTCTCCATTCACCTTAAACCACACTCCCTCCTTGGTTTCTAACTCAACTGCTCCATGAGGGAATAATTGGGTAATCAAGTAAGGGTCAGTCCATTTGGAACGCAACCTAGAGTTGTCTAAAAGCACCAAATCCCCAACCATAAACTCTCATTTTTCACTTTTTAGGTCATAATCCTTCTTCATCTTTTCTTTGTAGGATATAGCAGATACCGATTGGAGCTCACCACTCTGCCTCATGGACCTACAAATGTTGAAGGTCGCTTCTTCATTGTTCAATCGAAATTTCATTTGCCCCTTTTCCATATCAACTAAGGCTCTACCCGTAGCAAGGAATGGCCTCCCAAGAATAATAGGCACTTCAAAATCGACTTCACAATCAAGAATAACAAAATCTGCCGGAAATATGAACGACTCTACTTTTACTAGCACATCGTGGAGTATCCCTATAGGCCTTTTTACTGTTCGATCGACCATCAGTAGCCGCATGTCAGTGGGTTTTGCGTCACCCAAACCTAACTTCTTGTAAATCGAGAGGGGCATGAGATTTATGCTTGCCCTTAGATCACATAATGCTTTCGGAAAATGTGATGACCCGACTGTACAAGGAATAGTGAACGCACCCGGATCTTCTTTCTTTTGTAGGAGAGATCTTGTAGCAATAGAACTACAATGCTGCATTCTGTCATCACCCTCAAAAGTGACCGATCTTTTCTTTGTAACCAGATCTTTCATAAACTTGGCATAATTGGGCATTTGTTCTAGAGCTTCTACCAAAGGGACATTGATAGAAAGTTGCTTCAACATTGTTATAAAACGCCGATATTTACCATCCTCAGTCTTTTTCACTAATCTCTGAGGAAAGAGGGGTGGTGGTCTAGGCATGGGAATTACCTTTATAGGCACTTCAGCATCTTTTCCACTGTTATCTTCTACTTTACCACTACCCTCTATCACCTTATCATTATCATTTATCAACTTTTTCTCCTTACACGGCATAGGTGGGTCAATGGTCTGCTTACTACCCTGAGTAGTGATTGCCATACAGTGTCCGTCATTTTTTGGTGGACAATGTTGCTAGGAAGAGGGCCCGGTTGCCGTGTGTTTATAGTCGCAGATAATTGGGCCATTTGCAACTCAATCTGCTTAATTGATATTGCATGCGTATCGACTTTCTGCCCAATACCCGCTAAATCACTCCTTAACTCTTTAATGTGCTCATCATTAGCATCGAACCTCCTCATCATTTACTGCAACATATCCTCAACTCGCGCCATACTATCTCCACCATCCGTAGGAGTAACTTCACGATTTTGAGGAGGGACATAGGGCCCATTCCTATCATTTCTGTTACCATAGTTACCCCTGTTGAAGTTGTTGTCGTGGTTGTAGTTTCCATCTTGGACATAATGACCCTCACGGTTATGGTTACCATAGATCCGACCTTGGTTTCCTTGACTTTGGCGCCAATTCTCCTGATTTGAGCCTTAGGCACTCGGTCAGAAACCCCCCGTCTGCTCATTTACTGTATAGGAATCCTCTGCAGAATAACATTCATCATTTGGTGATGGTGGTTTACACAAGTAGTTAACTGCATTTATCTTTTCTGCACCCCAGTGATATGTTTTAATAACAACCCAAGTTCAGTTCTCATCTGATCCATCTCTTCACGAATCGCTAGGTTGTGAGTAGATTGTACTGCGAAGGAATTTCTCCCAGTATCTGACTTCCTAGTACTCCAAGCTTTATTGTTCCGGGAGATTGATAAGGACACTCCCTATAAGAACCACCTGCTATAGTATCCAACACCGCTTTATTATTATCATCATGTCCCGATAGAAGTATTCCTTCAATGACTCATCATTTATACGGTGATTGGGGACGCTTCTCAATAAACGAGGTGAATCTATCCCAAGAACTACTAACTGACTCTCCTGGTAGTGCCACAAAGTTGTTCACTCTGTATTTGTGGTTTAGTTTCTTGGAGACCGGGTAGTAGCGTGCTAAGAAAATGTCCCTTAGTTGGTTCCAAGTGAAAATTGAGTTATAAGGGAGCTCAGTGAACCAAATAGCAGCCTCTCCCGTCAGTGAGAGAGGAAACACTCTTAGCCCTATTACATCCAAGTCCAAGTCAGGCCTCCCTACACAACTTTTACACACTGCCCTTACCTTAGCTATATGGGAATGTGGATCCTCAGAAGGTAGACCTGAAAACAAACCTCTGGCAGTGATCATTTGCATCAGGCTACTAGTTACCAAAAAGGTGTGGCCTGGTGGTAGAGGGGGCAAGACAAGTGGCCCATCGGAGTCTGCTATATTGTCATAGCCTCTGTAGTATTCTTAGGTCCGTGGAGCTGGATTTTGTCCCCTCTGTTGGTTTTCACCCGGAGCATCGGGTAACAACTGACATGAACATCAACTGGAGCTGGGATGTTCTGGTTTGGATCATCATCATTAATACCCAAGTTTCGATTCATGTTGCGTAGTGTACGCTCTAATTCGTGATCGTAGGGAAACAAATGTTCTCTTCCTTTCCTTGTATTTGGCATACAAGGAAGATAGTTCTGAAAGAATAAAAAACTATAAACAAAGTAAAATCAAGAAAATATTGACTAAACTATAGTAATAAGTTTAAGTTAATCTAAAAGTTACTTTCCCCGGCAGCGGCGGCAAAATTTGATAACGCTTAAACTTACTTCTCAAATAAGAAGTAAAGCGGTCTTATCAAGTAAAGAACCCAACTAATGAGGTTAGGATCGTTCCCACGAGGAAAATAGTTCAGACTTAACTTCAATCTATTATTACTACTATTTAGTCAATTATTTCCTTGGAAAACAAAGACAATAAAAGGGGAGTTTTTATTTCTAAATAAACGAAAATTACTAGCTAAATTAAAGGAGACAACTAACATATTCAAATGTTGGAGTTTTATCAATTAAAAAAAGTAACTAGGATTTACGTGTTCCCCACAGGTTCCTAACTTGATAATTCTAACTATAACAATTCTTTCCTAGTATCTTGCATGCAAAGTTATAAGTTATGTACTTCTAAATCCTTGGTCTGGCATCTAGAAAATTTCACTCCGCACCTTGATCCGGCTACGTGTATTGCTATACTAACCCATACCTTTACCTTATATTAAGCATTGTATTCGATATTTGACTAAGTTATTACCTCGTACCAATCAATACTAGCCTATTAGATAGTATACACTAAATCTATGTTGATAATTCTTTTCCTATTATCTACCTCCTTGGTCCGGCAAGTAGCATTAAGGCGAGTTCTAACGTTGGCCATCCGTTAAAAAGACTTCTAAGCGAAAGAATTATCAATACATGCAAGACACTATTCTAGAATTGTTATTTTAGTTAGGTTTTACCTCATTATTCGCCTATGGTTCCCACAACCCTAGTTATGGAGTTTAGTTACCCATAGTCATAATCACAATATTCATATATCTGATATAATAATTCATGCACTTACTTCGATGAGAAAGAATAAAATCTAGAATTTACTTGATTAATCGACAAAATCACCAACAATCAACTCCAGAGAAAAGTGTAACAATCCAAAGTCTAATAATCAAAATAATCTCTCAACAAAGAATCTATCATAAAAGTGTCTAATAACCAAGTGTCTAACCCCAAAAATGAGGTTTTAACAACTATTTATAAAAAACAAAAACCTAATAAAAGAAGGCCTCTAATTGCTGGAAATCTATCAAAACGCGGCTGGGTCAACGAACCTAGCGACGGATCGTCGTGGTTACGACGGGCCGGCATGGACTCCGTCGTCCCATACTTTGCAAATTCTTCTGCTGCTCTCTTCATTACCCTCGACGGCAGGTATGATGGATTGTCACAGGCATAACTGTAACGACCTGTTTAGTCGTTTGGAGCAGCAGAGTTAATTTCTGGAAATCACTGTCTGGGTCGACATCCCACGACGGACCGTCATGGGCACGACGGACCGTCGAGGGGGTCTCGTTCCAAAACACTTAGAATTTAGAAATTTGGGTACTGAGATCGACTCTCTAAACTTCACGACGAAATGGCAGGACGGACCGTCGCAGACATGACGGGCCGTCACAGACTCTTTAATGAATTGAGTCTCTGAACTTTGTGATGGAAGCAGCAGGACGGACCGTCGCAGGCACGATGGCCGTCACAGGCTGCGTAACCCTGACTGGGTCGGATTTCAGTTAAATGTTTTAAGGGGCGTTTTGGACTGTTCATGCTTATAATTATAAAGTTAGTGGATTAATGTTAATAATTCAATTACTTGGGGGTTAAAGGAGA
>NC_028648.1:70245993-70246891 GCF_001406875.1 Solanum pennellii | reverse complement strand
TCGTTCCAAAACACTTAGAATTTAGAAATTTGGGTACTGAGATCGACTCTCTGAACTTCGCGACGAAATGGCAGGACGGACCGTCGCAGACATGACGGGCCGTCACAGACTCTTTAATGAATTGAGTCTCTGAACATTGTGATGGAAGCAGCAGGACGGACCGTCGCAGGCACGATGGCCGTCACAGGCTGCGTAACCCTGACTGGGTCAGATTTCTGTTAAATGTTTTAAGGGGCGTTTTGGACTATTCATGCTTATAATTATAAAGTTAGTAGATTAATGTTAATAATTCAATTACTTGGGGGTTAAAGGAGATAACCTTGAAATAATTAGTGGGTTATTTTTTTATCATCTTTTATACTGAATTATATGACAATTAGGGTAAAAGAAAAAGGGATTGAATAAGAAAAATAGAAAGAACAAAGAGAGGGAGAAACGAACGATCAAGAGAGAGAGAAAACGAAGAAGAACGCAGCTTTGGGAAAGTAGATTGCTTGATCGCAATTCTTCGGTGGAGGTAGGTTATGGTTTATGCTATTTCATAGTAAACTCTTAATAGAGAATGATATGTATTTGGTAGTAATGTAAAGTCTCCTATATTGCTTAATTGTGTGTATGTATGATATGGTTACATAATTGTGATGAATTAGCATGATGAGGCTGTTGAATCTTAAACCTTAAAATCTTTTTGTTAATGATGATGCCTTGGTATAAAAGAAGGCTTGATGAACTAAAAGATTGAGAGTAGTGGATCGGGTGTCACGCTCTGGCACCAGGATTATATATGGATCGGAGTGTCACGTTCCGACACCAGGATAATATATGGATCGGAGTGTCACGTTCCCACACCAGGATAGTAATGGATCGAGAGTGTCACGTTCCGACACCAGGATAGTAT
>NC_028648.1:70245579-70245782 GCF_001406875.1 Solanum pennellii | reverse complement strand
GGTGACGGACAAACTGGAGCTACTACAACACCACCTGGTAGGGGCAATGGGCAGACAGGTGATAGGGCCCACTGTTACGCTTTCCCCGGGCGGTCTGAAGCGGAGACATCTGATGCTGTTATCACAGGTAATCTTTTGGTTTGTGATTGCATGGCTTCTGTGTTATTTGATCCTGGCGACACATTTTCATATGTATCTTCTTT
>NC_028648.1:70232885-70240254 GCF_001406875.1 Solanum pennellii | reverse complement strand
CGCAACTCTAGCCAGTCTTCATCAAGCCAGATTTCAGGGTGAGCTATTGCTTCTAGCTTGGACTGGATCTTCCTCTTCATGTCTTGATGCCTTGAAATTCCGGCATGGACTAGCTTTTTACTTATTTTAGCTTTTTAGATACTCTTAGATTAGTAATTTGAGGATAGATGTTCTTGTGGTGATGACTTCCAGATTTTGGGGATAATGGTTGATAAATTTTAGAAGTTATTTAATTGATTTCGTTAATGAGTTTTAAGTCTTCCGCATCGTATTTTGTTCATTATGGTTAAAATGTTGGGGTTTAGATTGGTTGGTTCGCTCACATAGTAGGATAAGTGTGGGTGCCACTCGCGGCTCGTTTGGGTCGTGACAATAACGGTCCGTCGAGGGTCTTCGTTCCATAACACTTGAACTCTTGGAATTTGGATACTGGGACTGCTTCTCTGATCATCATGACGAACCAGCAGGACGGACCGTCATGGCTACGACGGTCCATCACGAACTTCATAACCCCACACTTGGTCAGACTTTCCCATCTTCCTTCAGCTACAATGCCACCTACGGACCGTCACAGGCACGACGGACCGTCACAAGCTCCGTAGGTGGTAACTTTTCTGCCTTTCTTGCTCAAAAACTTCTGCGTTCATCTTTAGAAAGATTTCCTGCAAATAAAGAGAATCTTACATAAAAATTAATAGAAAAAAGCTTTTGGACACACACTAAACTTAAGGAAAAAACATTAAAAATACCGTGAAACCACGGTATATCACCTTCGTCCCTTATTTGTGGAAAGAGTCAAGAAAACTCTAAGAGGGGATCATATAGAGATTCCTTATGATACTTTAATTTATGGAAAATTAATAGGGACTTGTACTCAGGAAGGATTAAATCTGTGTAATGAGCTTAAGCTACCTCAAAAAATTAAGAGAAATTAAATGTCAGAAAGATCTCAATTGGAAGACTTTTGTGCACAATTTGGGATTGAAGGACCTTCTAATCCTAATCAAAAGATTTTTTCCAAAGAAGATCAAAAGAGAAGATACAAAAAGTGTCATCGTTCAAAATGATATAAGGAAAAGAAGGAAGCTAAGAAAGCTTCTAGGAAGGCAACAAGATTTGCCAGAAATACTCTAAAAGAGATTTAAAGAATATCAAATGTTACAAATGTTGAAAATTTGGTCATCTTGCTTCAAACTGCAAGGCAGAAAAGCTTAAAGCTTTGGAATTGGATGATTCAACAGAAGAAAAAATTTATGAGCTATTATACGAATCAGATTCGGGTTCTTCTCATTATAGTTCAGATTCTAATAGTGATAAGGATAAATCTGATGCTACTAATAAGTGTGTCAATTGTACAGGTGATACTTGTGTTTGCGGACAAGATGAATTTTATAAAATTTAATCTCAAATAGAAGAATCAAATTTAGATAAATTACAATCTCATTTTACAGACTTCAATTTTCATATTATATCTTCTGATAACGTCATTGAACTTTTAAAAGATATTTCTGATAAAAATCTTAGAAATAAAATTTTGAAAATGGCTTCTTCTCAAATCTCTTCTTCAAAATCTTTTGAAAAACCGAAGAGGAGTGAAACTTTAAATTATAACCCTAGCTCTTATACTTTCCAGTAAGTCTTTTCTCGTCTTGAACAGAATGGGAAAGATATTGTCAAAACAAGAGATACTTCTCTTGATGATTTGAAATATGAAGTTGAAAACTTAAAAAAAAAGAGATTAAATCTTTAAAAGAAAATCAAATGATTAATAATCATAGAATTTCACAGTTAGAAAATGAAAAAGATATTTCTTCAACTCATCTTACTGACAAAGGTAAGACAGTTGTAGACGAAGAGATAAATGAATCTCTTAGTTCTAAACCTAATAGTTTTCTTGGAATGATGCAGATTGTTACTGCACATTGTTGGTATATTAATTGTACCATTCCACTAAATAACGATTTTAAAGTAAATAGTATTGCTATGATTGATAGTGGTGCAGATGTTAGTTATATTCAGGAAGGATTAATTCTGTGTAATGAGCTTAAGCAAGATCAAAAATTAAGAGAAATCAAATGTCAGAAGGATCTCAATTGGGAGACTTTTGTGCACAATTTGGGATTGAAGGACCTTCTAATCCCAATCAAAAGATTTTTACCGAAGAAGATCAAAAGAGAAGATACAAAAAGCGTCATCGGTCAAAATGATATAAGGAAAAGCCATGAGTTGAGGGTGGGGTTGAAAGAACAAAGAGACAGAAAGAAAAAAATTAAAGTGAGTCAAGAATCAATTGAAAGAAAAGTATAATAAAAAAAATTAAAAAAATACAATAAATACAAGCAAGAAAAGAAGAGAGTCACTTACACAAATGAAGAAAGAAGGGAAAATAGCAAGGTGAAAAAATATGAAAAAAATGATAAAAAAGTGGTATGTTTAGCCGATATGTCAAGGAGGGCAAAAAGTCACTAAAGTATACCTAAATATACCCTACCTGACCCTGAGCCTATGTTACAAGCTAAGAAAGTCCTATCGTGATCCTAAAAGTTGTATAGCGAACTTAAAGCAGTGAAAATAAGGGCAAGCTTATGGCAATATGTATAAATGAGTTGTGAATCTATTCTGAGAGTGAGTGTTGAAAAGTAATCCTTATACTCAAACTAAAATCATTGTGTGAAAAATGAGGATATTGTTTTGAAGTGAGGACACTAGTTGCAATACCGGAAATATTAGCACCTCAGTGAGAAATTGAAGAGGATAGGTGTTAGTGCGTGGCGAGTCTGTGTCATGGTCTGATTCCACATAATTCAAGCCTAATAGTGATAGCATGCATAAATATGATGAGACTGATCGGGATTGACAGCCAAATGATTGCGAAAGATAAAACATGGATACTATTGTACAAAGATTTGGTAGTGAGTCATAGTGCGTCGCTTGAGGACAAACAACGAATTTAAGTCGAGGGTGTTGATATACCGTGGTTTCACGGTATTTTTAATACTTTTTCTTTAAGTTTAGTGTGTGTCCAAAAGCCTTTTTGTATTAATTTTTATCTAAGTTTCTCTTTATTTGCAGGAAATCTGTCTAAAGATGAACGTGGAAGTTTTTGGGCAAGAAATGCAGAAAAGTTATAACCTACGGAGCTTGTGACGGTCCGTCGTGCCTGTGACGGTCCGTAGGTGGCATCGTAGTGAAGCTGCTGGGTAAACTTTTTCTGCTTTTCAAAAATTTATCAAAACTGATGTTTCGGAGATTACTATTAATGAAATTAATAATTTAATTTCTCAAAATAATTATTTGAGTTTATATGTTAAAGTCTTAGAGAACATATTAGTTATCTAGACCAAAAATTAGATGAATTAATTATTTTGGTAAAAGAATTTCAAAGGAGTCCTCAAGAAAATATTGCTTCTACTTCTAAAACTGCTCTAAATGTTGTACCAACGCATATCCAGTGTCCCATTGATACTACTGATTTTAAGGTAAAATCTTTCAGTGATTTAGAAAGTCTTATTGATAAGAAACTTTCTGGCTAAGTACTAAACCCATTGATCTTACAAATGATATTTTCGATATTAATAAAATTGAAGGACAATTTTCTGAAAATAATAATTTACCAACTTCTGAGATTGAATCTAGAAGGTTTAAATCTGGTTATCATAATCAACAAAAGATTGTTGGTAAAGGTGGCTATGCTACTTTCCCTTCTATGATGACTTATTACTACCCTCGTCCAACTCCTCAAGATTTCTTAATAGAGGAAAGAGATTGAAATCAAACTAACACGTCATACAGTGGAAACGAGGTTTATGAATGGAATCTAGATGCTTTGACAGATCGACAAGTTTCCATCATGGTACATCGGATGCTGATGTATTCGTCTATTTGCAGGCATACTAATAATAATTCTGACCATGCTACCTGTAAGATGATTATTGCAGGATTTACAGGTCAACTTCGAGGATGGTAGGATAATTTTCTATCTCCCGAACAAAGGTATGCCATTACAAATGCATATAAAGAAGAGATAAAAAGGGAAATAGTCACTAGTGAAGATGGAAAACCAGCAGAAAATATAACTAGTCAAAAGACTGAGGATACAGTTTATACCCTAGTCCTCACAGTTTTGGAACATTTTAATGGAAGATTTTCCAACAAGAACGAAACTATTAGAACTCTGCTAAATGGTCTTAAGTGTAGACACTTAGGAGAACTCAGATGGTATAAAGACACATTCCTAAGCAGGGTCATTGATTTACCAGAAAGTAAAATAAGTTATCGGAAAGCCAGATTTATAGATGGCCTTCCCCCCTTATTTGTGGAAAGAGTCAAGAAAACTCTAAGAGGGGATCATACAAAGATTCCTTATGATACTTTAACTTATGGAAAATTAATACGGACTTGTACTTAGGAAGGATAAAATCTGTGTAATGAGCTTAAGCTAGCACAACAAATTAAGAGAAATCAAATGTCAGAAAGATATCAATCGGGAGACTTTTGTGCACAAATTGGGATTGAAGGACCTTCTTATCCCAATCAAAAGATTTTTTCCGAAGAAGATCAAAACAGAAGATACAAAAAGCGTCATCGTTCAAAACGATATAAGGAAAAGAAGGAAGGTAAGAAAGCTTCTAGGAAGGCAACAAGATTTGCCAGAAATTTCTCTAAAAGAGATTTAAAGAATATCAAATGTTACAAATGTTGAAAATTTGGTCATCTTTCTTCAAACTGCAAGGCAGAAAAGCTTAAAGCTTTGGAATTGGATGATTCAACACAAGAAAAAATTTATGAGCTATTATACGAATCAGATTCGGGTTCTTCTCATTATAGTGCAGATTCTAATAGTGATAAGGATAAATCTGATGCTACTAATAAGTGTGTCAATTGTACAGGTGATACTTGTGTTTGTGGACAGGATGAATTTTATAAAATCCAGTCTCAAATAGAAGAATCAAATTTAGATAAATTACAGTCTCAATTTACAGACTTCAATTTTCATATGATATCTACTGATAATGTCATTGAACTTTTAAATAATATTTCTGATGAAAATCTTAGAAATAAAATTTTGAAAATGGCTTCTTCCCAAATCTCTTCTTCAAAATCATTTGAAAAATCAAAGAGGAGTGAAACTCTAAATTATAACCCTAGCCCTTATTCTTTGCAGGAAGTCTTTTCTCGTCTTGAAAAGAAAGGCAAGATATTGTCAAAACAAGAGATACTTCTCTTGATGATTTGAAATATGAAGTTTAAAACTTAAAAAAAGAGATTAAATCTTTAAACAAAATCAAATGATTAATAATCATAGAATTTCACAGTTAGAAAATGAAAAAGATATTTCTTCAACTCATCTTACTGACAAAGGTAAGGCAGTTGTAGACAAAGAGATAAATGAATCTCTAGTTCTAAACCTAATAGTTTTCTTGGAATGATGCAGATTCTTACTGCACATCGTTGGTATATTTAATTGTACCATTCTAGTAAATAACGATTTTAAAGTAAATAGTATTGCTATGATTGATAGTGGTGCAGATGTTAGTTATATTCAGGAAGGATTAATTCCTTCATGATTTTTGGAAAAAACAACTCATATTGTTAAATCTGCATCTAATCACGCTTTAGACATAAAGTATAAGCTGTCTAATACTTGTATTTGTCAGAGTAAAGTCTGTATTCCTCATTTTTTCTTTCTAGTTAAAAATCAATTACACCCTCCGATAATTCTCGAAACTCCTTTTATAAATGCGATCTATCCTTTTTCAAATTTAAATGCAAAAGGTTTTTCAGCGAATTATAATGGTCATACCATTAACTTTGAATTTATAACTGAACCAATCACTAGAGATATTAACTCTTTAATCCATTTAAAGCAGAAACATATTGATTTTTTACAAATAGAAATTTATAGCATGAATATTTCATAATCTATTCAATCAGCTAAAATACAAGAAAAAATTAAATTAATTTCTGGGAAAATGGCAGCTGACATCTGTGCAGATCATCCAAGTGCTTTTTGGGATAGAAAAAAACATATTGTTACTCTGCCATATGAAGATAATTTTTCTGAAAATGATATTCCCACTAAATCTCACCCCTGCCAAATGAATGCTGAATTAGTGGATTTCTGTAAAAAAGAAATTGATAATTTATTACAGAAAGGATTGATAAAGCCTTCAAAATCTCCATGGTCCTGTACTGCTTTTTATGTAAATAAAGCTACAAAACAAGAAAGAGGTGTTCCCAGGTTAGTTATAAACTATAAAGCTTTAAATAAAAATTTAAAATGGATTAGATATCATATTCCAAATTAAAAAAATCTTTTATCAAGGTTATATGATGCTAATATATTTTCTAAATTTGATTTAAAGTCAGGATATTGGCAAATTCAGATTTTTAAGGAACATACTTATCGAACTGCTTTCAATGTTCCTTTTGGCCAATATTAATGGAATGTTATGCCATTCGGTTTGAAAAATGCACCGTCTGAATTTCAGAAGATTATGAATGATATTTTTAATCCATATATGGATTTTATAATTGTTTATATTGATGATATTTTAGTTTATTCAAAAATTCTTGAATCTCATATTAAGCATCTTGAGATTTTCAAGAAAATTGTTATACATAATGGTTTATTTATCTCCAAATCAAAAATGAGTTTATTTCAAACTGATGTTCGATTTCTAGGACATCAAGTTTGTCAAGGAAAAATTACTCCTATTCAGAGATCTATTGATTTTGCGTCAAAGTTTTCTGATATTTTAACAGACATAACTATGTTACAAAGATTTTTGGGAAGTTTAAATTACATTTCCCTTTTTTATAAAAATATTTCTAAAGATCTTGAACCTTTGAAAGATATATTAAAAAAGGGTAATAAATGTCCTTGGAATGATAATCTTACTACGCTTGTCAAAAGCATTAAACAAAGGATTAAAACCTTACCTTGTTTAACTCTTGCTAACCCAGTATGGACCAAAATTATTGAAACTGATGCTTCAAATATTGGTTATGGAGGAATTCTTAAACAAGTTAACCCTCATGATAAACACAAATATCTTATTCGTTTTCACTCAGGTAAATGGACAGAAGCCTAGTACAAATATGCGACTATAGCACATGAAATGCTTTGTATTCTTAAATGCGTCTTGAAATTTATAATCAAATTTTTTGATTAGAACAGATGCCAATCTGTTAAATACATGTTTGATAAAGATTTCAAACACGATGCTTCAAAGTTGATATTTGCTAGGTGGTAGGTCCAACTAGCCCCTTTTGATTTCGAAATCCAATATAAAAAAGGAATTGATAATTCCCTCCCAGACTTCTTATCCAGGGAATATCTAACTTCCTAGACAAATTTTTTTATTAT
>NC_028648.1:70147885-70227885 GCF_001406875.1 Solanum pennellii | reverse complement strand
TCAAAGGTCCGCTTGAGGTCAGCATCAAATCAACCTATGATGAATCAACATAATATGTATCTTGCCCCCAAGGTATTTATTTAATATATAATAATAATCTAACCACAACTTCTATAAATAATCAATGTATATTTTTAATTTAATTTTACTTATATATTATTTAATTTTTGTATTCTATAAAATATTTAATTTTATATCAGGGCTATGTTCAGTTCTGCTTCTGAACCCTCATTGAATATGGGCCAGAATTTACCTCCAGAGGTATTTTATTCTAGTGGAATCATATTATTTGTTTGATTTCAATTAGCTAAATAAGTAACGTTGAGAAAGGCAACTTAGAAGAAAAAAAGTTTTAAATTTATTAATTTTACATTTAAGTAATTAAAAAGGATACTAAAATATTTATTTTAATTAGTAATGCTAATTCAACATTAAAATTTCGTATATTATTGTTTTTCTTGTTTCTTTATTTGCAAAGATATAATATCAACTCTAATGAAGGAATCATTACTTCAGCAATTCCAATTGGAAGAGCTTATCCTATCAACTATCACCCAAATGGAGTCATGCTGTCTGCGAGTACGAGGTAACCCTGTGATGAAATCCATATTGATCACATCCCACTTCCAAGTAGGAATATTGATCTCTTGAGTCATACCTCCTGGTTTCTGATGTTCTACCATGACTTGCTGGCAATTGGGGCACTTACTCACAAAGTCTACTATATCCCTCTTCATGCGATTCCACCAATAGACTTCCCGGAGATCGCGGTACATCTTAGTGGAACCTGGATGAATAGAATACCTGGAGTTATGAGCTTCTGCAAGAATATGCTTCCTGAACTCTCCCACATCAGGAACACACAATCTACCTTGGTATCAAAGTACACCATCTTCCCCTTGGGAGAAAACCTCCACTCTCTGATTGTTGACTGCACTTTAGTTCAAGCAAGATCGGATCACTCTCTTTCGTTTCCTTAACCTCCACTACCAAAGACGATTTTGCCCCATTCTGAACTGTTACACCGCTGTCTGATATGCTCATAAGGCGAACTTCCAAGCGAGCAAGTCTGTGAACATCCTTTACTAGCTCCTTTTTTTCCCTCAACATGGGCTACACTACCCATAGATAATCTACTAATAGCATCGGCCACTACATTCGCCTTTCCAGGATGATAAATGCACACTCATATCATAATCCTTAAGGAACTCAAGCCATCTCCTCTGGCGAAGATTCAACTCTTTCTAGGTGAACACATACTGAAGGCTCCTATGATCGGTGAACACATCCACATGAACACCATACAAGTAGTGTCTCCATATCTTGAGTGCAAGCACCACTGCTGCAAGCTCGAGGTCATGAGTTGGATAGTTCTTCTCTTGCACCTTAAGCTTTCTAGAGGCATAAGATATAACCTTATCTCTTTGCATCAACACACAACCAAGGCCAACTCTGGATGCATCGCAATAGATCACATAACCATCTGAACCCTCTGGTAGAGTCAAGACAAGAGCTGTAGTCAATCTAGTTTTCAATTCTGCGAAGCTTTTCTCACAATCATCTGACTATTGGAACTTGACCATCTTCAGAGTCAACCTAGTCAATGGTGAGGCTATGGATGAAAATCCTTCCACGAACGTTCTGTAATAACCTGCTAGACCTAAGAAACTTCTGATATCTGTAGAAGAGGTAGGTCTGGGCCATTGTTTCACTACCTATCTTTTGTGAATCTACGCGGATCCCTTCGCTAGATACAATGTGACCAAGGAAAGCAACGGATTGCAACCAAAACTCACATTT
This sequence comes from Solanum pennellii, assembly GCF_001406875.1. Taxonomy (NCBI): domain Eukaryota; kingdom Viridiplantae; phylum Streptophyta; class Magnoliopsida; order Solanales; family Solanaceae; genus Solanum; species Solanum pennellii. Next base: position 70,226,085 of record NC_028648.1, on the reverse strand, counting down.
ACTAAACTTAGAAAATAACTGGCGATCATTGAGAGTCTGCAGATTAACTCTCAAATGACTTGCATGTTCTACCTCACTCCTAGAGTAAATGAGGATATCATCAATGAAGACAATAACAAACAAGTCTAAGTATTGTTTGAACACTCTGTTCATCAAATCCATGAAAGCTGCAGGAGCATTGGTTAGTCCAAACGACATAACTACAAATTCATAATGACCATACCGAGTTCTGAAGGCTGTTTTCAGAATGTCACTATCTCTGACTCTAAGCTGATGATAACTCAATCTGAGGTCTATCTTTGAGAAATGACTAGCACCCTGAAGTTGGTCAAACAAGTCATCAATCCTGGGGATGAGATACTTATTATTGATTGTGACCTTGTTCAACTGTCTATAGTCAATGCACATTCTGAGAGACCCATCTTTTTTCTTTATGAACAATACTGGTGCACCCCATAGTGAAATACTAGGTCTGATGAAACCTTATCTAGAAGGTCTTTCAACTGCTCTTTCAATTCCTTAAGCTCTGCTGGAGCCATTATGTATGGAGGAATGGAAATAGGTTGGGTATCTGGAAGGAGAACAATTCCAAAGTTGATTTCCCTTTCGGGAGGAACCCCGGGAAGATATTTTGGAAATACTTCTGGAAATTCACAGACTACTGGAACTGACTCAAGAGATGGGGTTTCAAGGCTAGAATCCTAAGCCGGAACTAGATGATAGAGATAAATCTTAGATATCATCCTTCTGGCCTTAAGGTAAGAAATAAATCGACCCATAGGCGCTAGGCTACTACCCTTCCATTCTAAGATTGGTTCGTCTAGAAACTGAAAACGAACAATCCTAGTTCTACAATTGACTGAGGCATAACATGAGTGTAACCAATCCATGCCTAGAATAACATCGAATTCTACCATCTCTAACTCTATTAGACTTGCTGAGGTGACTTTCTGAGAGACTATGACAGGGCAGTTTTAGTATACCCGTCTAGCTATAACTGGGTCACCGACTGGAGTAGAGACTGAGAAAAGTTCTGAGAGAGTTTCTGGAATGACATTGAATTGGACTGCCATATTGAGTTACAAAAGGCAAAGTCATCTCTGTTGTCTTTCCACTGAGTGAACCATGTGTGAGTCACATCCTTGAGTTTGTAGGATGCCAATCTCACCTATCACTACCAGTTACTGACATCGCACCAAATATTTTCTTGACCTCATCAATGAACTTCTGTGGGTCCTTACCAACATGCGACCCTAAAAACATAGGCGGATTCATCCTAACAAAATCACAAGCTCTGGCTGCCACTAATTGGTCATTTCTATTAGTAGGAACTAGAACCTGCTGATTATTCTGGTTGGTCATAATCTGAGCCAAAAGTTGAATTGGCGTTCTGAAACTCTGCATTTGAACTTCCTTATCTAGTACTAGAGGAATCGCGTTAGCATTGCGTGCATTAGCATTCCATGCCTAAGATCTACAAGAAGGAATGATCTAAAGCGCACAACGTCAAGTTAGAATGAAATTTGATCATACCTTACGCACGATAAGAGTAACAAGAAACTGAAGTTTTTGCTAAAACACTTCATAGCCTCCCTCTCATTAGATGTGGTGCACTTCACACCCATGAAAAGGACTCTACTTAGTACAGATTTTCAGACATCCTAGGACACTTAAACCTAGGGCTCTGATACAAAGTTTTGTCACGTCCCGAGCTACCCCCGAGACGCGGACACGGAACCTAGGACCACAAGTGATCCTAAGCTAACCCTGTTGAGTTCATCATGAGCACACTAAAGATAATAAACTGTTGCGGAAGCTAAATCATACTTAAAATTAAAAGATGGAGAATACCCATATATTATAACTGAGATATTTGAAAACAATGAGTTTATTACAAAAGAAATATTAACTCAATACTCAGCTGAATCTAACTATGTATGAAAATAGCCTCTAAACTAGACTAGAAATACTGGGCAAGCCCCAGCTAAATCTAGCAAAAATTGAAACTAAATGACTAAAGACTTAAATGAAACTCATGACTGTTGTCCTCGGAGAATGAGGACTCACCACTGAATCCGCTGAACTGGAGATCGGGAAATCGATCTATGCGTGATCTGGATGCTGAGAACCTGAACCTACATCACGAGAAGATGTAGCGCATGTATGCGTCAGTACATGAAAGGTACTGAGCATGTAGGATATATTAAAGCTTAAATAAAACATAACTGAACAAGCACAAAAACAAGTATAATAATCTGAACATGATGTGATGATTTCTGAGCTAACTAGATGAAATGACCAATTGATAACATACTGAAACTGAATACTAAATATACTGATAAATGGTCAATACAGAGAGTCTGACTGAACTGTGGGAGCTACTAATAACTGATAATAAAACCACATGAGCTAAATGTGGAGTCCAATGTATACGCCCCATCGAGAGGACCCAAATACCCTGCCAAAGGTATAAAGGCATGTTGGCGTGATCACTAAACTGATTGCCCACCGAGGGGACTTACAACCTACTTGCATGGTAGTTCTGGGACAATTGGGTACGCTAAACCCTAGTCCAACTCGGTATTATGCTACTCCCAATAAATTCTGTAAATTTACTGTTTATGTTTGAATTTCTGTAAATACTGGATAGCTCGAAACTGAACATGTAAACTAAGAATGCAACAATTAATCTTGTAATTATGCATTTATAACTGAGGCATGTATATCTGAAGTGTCTGAAATATCTGACCTAGCATGTGTAATTCAAGAATTAAAGAAATACAAAGCTAGGGTTCTGAAATTCATGCAATAAACTGAATAAAAACATGATTTGGAACATAAAACTAATAAATTCATAAAGTTCTATCAAAGTTCTAGAAACCCTAGGTTTAATCATGACAAGAGAATCAAGAATCTGACTGAAAACTAGGGACCCAATGGGTGAAAGGAACCCACTAATGAAATCCCACATACCCGGTGATGAAATCTACGGAAAAATACTTAAGTTTCGGGGCTGGAACTGCTGGAGCTTGTGGCATTCTTGAACTAGGGTTCTTGATCTTTTTTCTCCTCTCTTGCTTCTAATTTTCTAAGTTTTGATTTAATGATTTGACTTGGATATGTTTTAATTATGTTTCTAGGCTTAAACTTACTAAAATATGATGATTTAGGGTCAAAACGACGTAACTTAGGGTTTAAACGGAGTGGGAAAGGTCAAGAACACCCCTGGAAGGTTGCTGTCGGGCATCACGACGGCAAGCACCGACGGTTCGTCGTGTGCTAAACGCCCCGTCGTTGGGTCCGTCATGAGGGCCTGTTAGACAGGACTTTACTAAAATGGGCATAACTTTTTACTCGGAGGTCTGATTTAAGCAAGGTCGGTGGCTATGGAAAGATAATTCAATTATCTATCTGTGAGACCTAATTCATTTTGTGCTAATAGTTATGATTATTTTAAGTTTGACGCAGATGAAAATTTTCCACCTACGGTCAGACCTACAAACCGTAGGTCCACCTACGAACCATGCTGGTCATCCACAGATCTTATTAGAGAGTGGTCGAAGGGAGTCTTGATCGACGGTCACGGACTATGGATCGTCGTTTGACCTACGGACCGTAAGTCAGTCCGTCGTCTAAGACTTAACCAATTTTGCTAGGCTAAAATTTTTGGGAGTTTCTGATCCCGTCGACGGTTGTGCAGGACGGATCATGGTTCAGGCTACGGTACGTCGATGCCACCGTTGGTAGCACCTGCAGATTTTTCTGAAAAATTAATTTTTGGTCTGTTTTGGCTACGGGGTGTTACAACTATATTTCCAAGAGAGCTTTTACAACTAAGTTTGATCGATTACCTCAAACCAGAGAAGAAGTTGTTTGAAAAAAACATGAGCTAAGTATTTTGGGAATAGTATTGAGTACCGATATAGGGATGCGAGTTCATATTAAATCAAGACCCCATAAACCATAACCAATATGGACAGAAGAAGGGTCATTACTGTTTAGATGATTTCATAGTACTTTTTAGCATAGACTAGTGGATCTACTTAGTAGTTCAAGTTCTATACTAATAGAAAGGTATAGGAGGGTCCTCTTGAAATCTGAGGTAAGACGTTGTACCATCACTTTGGCTCATATGAACAGTTTTCGATTAGAGAATCTCCTACAAAAATTCTATTACTTCATATATAAGTAAAGTTAAATTTGTTATTGCATTTTCTTTACCGAACTAAGTGTTTCATTGTTTTACAAGATTTTATGTATTTCTTGTGTCTTATTGCTTTATACTAAGTCAAGTTACTCATGAGTTGAGTAGAGCCAAAGTAAATGTTCCTTATTACTCTTTTCCAATCTTAAGTTATTGCTAGAATCCAACTCGCATACTCGTATACTTAATGTACTAATGCCATTTGGCCTGTATCATTTTATGATGCTGACACACGTAACCAGGATCAAAATCATCCAGCGCCTCGTTGATCCAGTTGAACACTCAGAGTCGGTGGTGAGTCTCCTTGCATTCCAGAGGATACTTTTATTCGCTTTTAGTCTTTATTTTATAGGATGTTGTAGGGTCTTTACCAACATCTATCTTAGTATTATGGGGACTTCATTTACAACTAGACAATTATTTTTAGTCTCTCATATTTGTATTGCAGATATTTTGTTATGAGACTTAAGTGTCATTTTTGTCGACTTATTATTCTTGAAGTTATTAAATGACAGTGCTTTATTGAGTTAAGTCTTCCGCTGAGTTAAGTAAGCCAGGTTAAAGGTCCGCTTGAGGTCAGCAATGCTCTTCAAGTGTCAGTCCCGCCCAGGGTGTAGGCTCGGAGCGTAACATATACGATCAAGTCCCATCAAATCAACCTATGATGAATCAACATAACATGTATCTTGCCCCCAAGATATTTATTTAATATATAAAAATAATCTAACCTCAACTTGTATAAATAATCAATACATATTTTTTATTTAATTTTACTTATATATTATTTAATTTATGTATTCTATAAAATATTTAATTTTATGTCAGGGCTATGTCTAGTTCTGCTCCTGAACCCTCATTGTATATGGGCCAGAATTTACCTCGAGAGGTATTTTATTCTAGTGGAATCATATTATTTGTTTGATTTCAATCAGCTAAATAAGTAACTTTGAGAAAGGCAACTTAGAAGAAAAAAAGTTTTATATTTATTAATTTTACATTAAGTAATTAAAAAGAATAATAAAATATTTATTTTAATTATTACTAATAATTCAACATTAAAATATCGTATATTATTGTTTTTCTTATTTCTTCATTTGCATAGATATAATATCAACTCTAATGAAAGAATCATTTCTTCAGAAATTCCAATTGGAAGAGCTCGTGGTTCAAGGGTATAAAAAATATTTATATATTTTTTTGTTGAGACAAATCATACAAAGCTGACAAAAGTACCTTCAAACATATGTTAGCACGATAATGAACATAATTTTCATGTTAAATAAACGCAGACAAGCTTCAGAGAAGAACGAATGTCGGTATCATCTCGTTTACCCTTCTATTTTCATGAAAAGTTATGACTTCTATTAAAATTTGTGAAGTTTTTGAATTTTTTTGACAATTATGAAGAGTTGTGACTTTTGTGAAAAGTTGTGACTTTTGTGAAAAGTTGTGACTATTATGAAAAGTTGAATTTTTTTGAAAAGTTGTGAATTTTATGAAGAGTTATGATTTTTATGAAAAACTCATACTTTTATGAAAGTTTGTGACCTTTCAAATGGGTTGTAATTTTTTCAAAGTGTTGTGACCTTTCTGATAAGACACAATATATATTTGTTCACATTACCCTATGTTTTCTATAAGTAGAGGAATTTCTTGCCAGTATCATTTGTAGGTGTTTTCCCCACTACAGGGTTGTCAAATTCAAATACATTAATTGAGTTTTTATGAAGTTTTTTTTATTCTGAAAAGTTTTCATGTAGCTTTAACTTTACTATAAGTCATAGTGATTCATCTAACTATGGTAATTTCTTTTTTCTATTGTGTTGATCTTTTTTCAACTCTGTAAAAAATTTCAGCAAGGATGATTAAAAATTGATCTTCTCTTTTGTCCCTTTCTACAGGCTTCTTCATATAAACAAAGGAAATTGATTTCAATTGGAATGCTACATTACTACTCTTGAACCTCTTAGTGCACAACTCATACAATGCTAATTTGTTGATGGTTGAATTCATAATATTTGGTTCTTTAGTAAACAAATCTTTTATTTCTATTGTAATTATTTGTATGTCTTTTTTAGAATTCAAATACATTTATTAAGCTTCTTATAAAGTGTTATGTCATTTCTCAAAGTTTTCTTTCTCCTATTTCATGCAGTTCATTTTTTAAATTTAAATCATAGGATGCATGTATATATTGCATACATATATACATGCAATATTATCTTTAATTTAAATATGTTGATTCAACATATTCAAAGTATTAATAATTGTGTGCTGTAAAATATTTTGGGTATTAGAATTAACTTTGTTAATAAATAGCTACATGTTAATTTTATACGAGTAATGTATTTTGAAAATAAGTCTCGAATTTGATGTAATGCAAATTTAATTTCATCAATCTCATTGATATAACAATTCATTGAATTTATAAAATTATGACAATATTAATAAATATGATAGAATTTATACTATACACAATTTATAAATAACATACATTCATAGCTCTTAAATGTGTGTTTTACCCAGTTGTAAGATGTGTAATGACTACATTATCAAGTGTTTACATAATAAATTGCTTTGAATACTTTTATACAACAAAAAACTAAATTTAGTGATTTATTTATATTTGTTTTCTTCTCTATTTTTTTCAGGTCCAACAAGCAAATGAATATAGTAAAATTCAACAATCGCATGTTCAAGTCCCATCAAATCAACATCTGATGAATCAATATATCATATCCTATCTTAACTAAACATTGTACGCTTAGGATTTGTTTATATCTTTTTTCTTCTTTCTTTTTTCCCCATCTTTCAACAAACAAATGAATATAGTCAAATTCAACAATAATACTGTAACATCTCGCAACTTGAAATAGCTAAGAATAAGCTGAGAAATCAAAAATATCTTTTTGCAAGAAAAGGAAAAATCTGGAAAATTTGCCTAAGTAAAGAAAGTGAGTTTTGGTCATTTTCAAACGGCCATAACTTCTAGCTCAGGATGGTATGAGAATTTATTTAATGTTTGGTTAGTTCACCACACACCAAGCTTGTTTCACTTCAGTTATTTTCAAATTGGTTGAATGAGTATAGTGAAGTTCTTGAAGAACATTGTTGAATTCTTGTTGATTGAGTTGTTGAATGCTTAATGTTGAATTGCTTCATTATTTTCTTTTCGAGATAAATCTATTGGTTATTAATGGTACTAAAGAGCATAAGAGTTTGGAGAAAGAACTATGGAAGTGTAGAGGGCTTAGAATTAAAAAACGAGAAGAGAAATTCATCAGACACACCTGGGGAGGTCCAAGCATGTCGCGCCCACGTAGCGGCAGGAAGGCTGGGGCGGCGTGTCTGCATTGCACCCAAAATGAGACAAAGAACTTTGGGGCTGGTGCGGCGCACCCGTGATGCGTCAGGATCAGCGTTTTTCGCTCAATTTTATCGGTTAGTCCGTCTAAGTCCTTTTAAAGTGTATTAACACTCTCTAGTGATTCTAACTACTTTCGATGACTTCTAAAAAGCTAAGAATCATCCAAAAAGCGAATAATAACCTTGAAATCATAATTTTATTCAAGGATAGTCAAGAGTTAAGTCCAAAGTTAAGATCAAAGTCAAAGAAGTTAAGAGTCAAGTCTAAAAGTTAGAACCAAGTCAAAGTAAGTTCTTAAGGTTTTCAAGAGTTTTTACAAACTTTTTAAACATGTTTTTTTAAGGCTCAAGTTGCAAGCTAATCAAAGAGTAAGAGTTGAGTTCATTTCACAAAAGTTATAAGTGCACAAAGTATTCCCTATAAGTTAAGTTGCAAGTTAAGCAAAGATTAAAGATTTGAGTCATTTCTCAAAAGTTATAAGGTACCTAAGTATTCCCTAAGAGTTACAAATGTTTTTCATATTTTGAGCAAGAACGGAAGCTAGACTTCAAGTAGAGCCTTAGGCTAGTTTGAGTAAACAGGAAACTATATTTCCAAGAGAGCTTTTACAACTAAGTTTGAGCAATTACCTCAAACCAGAGAAGAAGTTATTCGAAAAAAACATGACCTAAGTATTTTGGGAGTAGTATTGAGTACTGATATGGGGATGCGGGTTCATATTAAATCAAGACCCCATAAACCATGCAACCAATATGGACAAAAGAAGGGTCATACTGTTTAGATGATTCCTTAGTACTTTTTAGCATAGAGTAGTGGATCTACTTAGTAGTTCAGGTTCTATACTAATAGAAAGGTATAGGAGGGTCCTCTTGAAATGTGAGATAAGACGTTGTACCATCACTTAGGCTCATATGAATAGTTGTCGGTTAGAGAATCTCCTACAAAAATTCTATTACTTCATATATAAGTAAAGTTAAATTTGTTATTGCATTTTCTTTACCGAACTAAGTGTTTCATTGTTTTACAAGATTTTATATATATTTTGTGTGTTATTGCTTTATACTAAGTCAAGTTATTTATGAGTTGAGCAGAGCCAAAGTAAATATTCCTTCTTACTCTTTTTCAAGCTTAAGTTGTTGCTAGCATTCCAACTTGCATACTCGTATGTTCAATGTACTAATGCCATTTGGCCTGTATCATTTTATGATACAAACACACGTAACTAGGATCAAAATCATCCAGCGCCTCGTTGATCCAGTTGAACACTCAGAGTCGGTGGTGAGTCTACTTGCATTTCAGAGGATACTTTTATTCGCTTTGTCTTTATTTATAGGATGTTGTAGGGTCTGTTGAGACAAATCATACAAAGCTGACAAAAGTACCTTCAAACATCTGTTAGCACTATAATGAACATAATTTTCATGATAAATAAACGCAGGCAAGCTTCAAAGAAGAACGAATGTCGGTATCATCCCGTGTACTCTTCTATTTTCATGTAAATTTGTGAATTTTATGAAAAGTTGTGAATTTTTTGAAAAGTTGTGACTATTATGAAAAGTTGTGACTTTTTTTAAAAGTTGTGACTATTATGAAAAGTTGTGACTTTTTTGAAAAGTTATGACTATTATGAAAAGTTGTGAGTTTTTTTGAAAAACTCATACTTTTTTGAAAGGTGGTGACCTTTATAAAGGGTTGTAACTTTTTCAAAGAGTTGTGACCTTTCCGATAAGACGCAATAAATATTTGTTCACATTACCCTATGTTTTCTATAAGTAGAGGAATTTCTTACCAGTTTAATTTGTAGGTTTTTTCCCCACTATAGGGTTGTCAAATTCAAATAAATTAATTGAGATTTTATGAAGTTTTTTTCATTCTGAAAAGTTTTCATGTAGTTTAAACTTTACTATAAGTCATACTGATTCATGGTAATTTCTTTTTTTCTATTGTGTTGACATTTTTTCAACTCCGTTAAAATTTTGGCAAGGATGATTGAAAATTGATCGTCTCTTTTGTCCCTTTCTACATGCTTCTTCATATAAACAAAGGAAATTGATTTCAATTGGAATGCTACATTGCTACTCTTGAACTTCTTTGTGCACAACTCATACACTGCTAAATTGTTGATGGTTGAATTCATAACATTTGGTTCTTTAGTAAACAAATTTTTTATTTCTATTGTAATTATTTGTTTGTCTTTTTTTTAATTCAAATACATTAATTAAGCTTCTTATAAAGTGTTATTTCATTTCTCAAAGTTTTTTTCCTCCTATTTCATGAAGTTCAATTTTTTAATTTAAATCATAGGATGCATGTATATATTGCATACATATAAACATGCAATATTAGCTTTAATTTAAATATGCTGATTCAACATATTCAAAGTATTAATAATTGTGTGCTGCAAAATATTTTGGGTATTAGAATTAACTTTGTTAATAAATAGCTACATGTTAATATTATACGAGTAATGTATTTTGAAAATAAGTCTCGATTTTGATGTTATGCAAATTTAATTTCATCAATCTTATTGATATAACTATTCATTAAATTTGTAAAATTGTTACAATATTAATAAATATGATAGAATTTATACTATGCACAAATTATAAATAATTAATTGCCGACATTAATAAATTGCCATTTAATTCAATTTTGCTTTAGACTTTAGGGACGTTTATACAGAGTATCAATTGCCTCTTAAAATACGTATTTAACGATAATTAAGCTATTAATTATCATGAAAGATCATTTTTGTTGTAGTGATAACTCATTCTTTTGATAAAGTTTTTAATTTTTGATAAAGAAGAAATAACTCTTTACTTTTTATTCTTTCAATTCAATTAAATTTATGAACTGTAAAGTTTGATCCAATCCCAAAAGATTATATTTTTGAATAATATATTAAGAAACATGCCTTTCTCTTCTTGACTGTTAGGAAAATAAGGTCTTATTATTATTATTTTTGGATATTTGTGTGTTCAAGTGCTCACAAAATTATGTTGTGAGTTTTAATATGTTATGTGTCAAAATTTTGATTTACGATATCACTTGTGAATATTCAGATGTCATCTACTGCTTGGTTGATAAGTGCATTAATTTTGTAACTACATATTATAATCATAACAATAACTATTCTTTAATCCAAATAAGTTGGCCAGTGATATGAAACCTTAAAAATAGAAATGACTATTTTAAAACAATGACAAAAAACAATTATGATAATAACAATTTTTAGGGACAATTTAAGCATATAATTGATATGACATACAATAGTAAAAAAGATATTGATTGAGGTTCATAAGAAAGGAGTCCAAGATCGTCCATTTGAATTTAGTTACTTATGATCTTGTATGGGCCTGATTTTCCACTTTACTTGGGAGTGTTGTTGTTCAACGGTTTTTGATCTCTTTTTTAACGTCTAATATTGTTCTTTATAATTTCTTACAATTTAAAATTTTTCATTACATCTTACCAACTATTTCCAGGGAGATTTTCTTAAACTTCTATCTCATACTTCAAATCTATCTATGAATAATAATTTTTGTGTAACAAAAATGAAATTTTTAAAAAATATAGCACTTCAAGATTTTGGAGAAACGTTTTTCCGAAGGATAAAATGTTTTTGCCAATTATGTATTGAAAATATGAATATTATTAAATGATTATATATATATATATATATAAAATTGATTTCCAAATGCTCGGGTGGGTACTAATATAGCAAGAGAACCACATATAATGTAATTATATATTTTTTATCCACTTTATATATTAATATTTTTTGTATTTATTTGTTAGATATAAAAAATTTAAATGATATATTTTATTTTAATGCATTAAATTGCAAATTTTAGTATACAAATCAATTTGTAGTAATCCATATGATCCAAGATAAGCTGAGAATGGTCAACCAATTGATCCTTTCTTGCCCCTTCTATAGTCGAATCCAAATTTTTGTAAGAAAATATTCATTTATATTTCACTTTGACATATATATCATTATTATTATTTTTTATTAATATTTTTTGTCTATTTATTTTTCAGGAAATACACGAGGTAACAATTGAAGTGAGTTGGCTGGAGAGATTTAAAAATTTCTTTCGAAGATGTAAAATAAAGTTATCTTATAATAACTTATTTCTTTTTCTTTTTGTTCATTAGTTTAATTTCTTTATGTGAGTGAGGAGATCTCAATAAAGGAGAATTTTCATGATTGATGCCTATTGTGATGATTTTTGTTTCGCAACTTATGATCTCTTGTATTTCAATCTGACAATTTTATTTTGAGAGAATTGATAATTTATTTAAAAAATGTTAGATTATATTGTTTCAGTTATATTGCAAACACTAGTAAACTTATCTATGCTTTTGTCACGATCAAAAATTTACATGATGTCACTTTCTTTATCCAACCAAGGCAAGTTGGCCTACAACCTTAATAAATGCGGAAGTAAAGCAAGAATGTAAGTCTAGAACATATTAATAATGCAGAAAACATAACCAACATAACTTTAACCCCAAAACATGCTTATCACGTGTACAAGCTTCTAATGTATAACAACATATTTGAAAGAAAATACAAGTCTCAATGTCATTGTTTATAGAGTAGAGCAAAGTCATAAAAAAGAATCAAGATGAGATGACTTTGATCTACTATTGAAACAATGGAATAGAGAATGATGTTTTGTTGACGGAAGTCATTATTCCTACTTGATCCATAGATTTGGTGTGTATCAAAATGGTCTAAGATACGACTACTAAAATTGAGCCTTAGTTACTTTGTTGTAGTCATGGAGTGTGTTACTTTTTCTATCAACCTAATCTATGAAAAAATGCACATCAGTTTGGGCTAGAAACCAAATGAAGTTGGAAATGATTTGTGTCATGACCCGAGCCTACACTCTAGACGTGGCCGGCACTCGAGAACCATTGGTGGTTCCAAAGCGAACCCTCATCTAGGGTGACTACAAGCGCAAGACTAACTTAAGAATGCAAAAGATTTAAAACTGAATTAAATTTAAATGCTAGACTTTAAAATAATATGAAAAATACTCAATAGATAAACTCAGAGTTTGTAAAAATAATTCAAAGAAGATACATACTAAAAACTACTCAACTTTGTCTATATATTAAGATTCTACCATTACAGAAGGATATCATGACAACACCCACAAAATCTTAAAACTACTAACTGTAAGATAAAGGTGAAGTCCTCAGAAATATAAGAAGGCTCACAAAAGCTTACTTGAACATCCCATCACCTCAACGAAACGCTGTTGATAATCCTAAATACATGTATCTGCATCATGAAATGATGCGCATCAAATGACTCAGTACATGGAATTTACGATCATGTAATGGAAATTCTCAAGCTTAACATAAGCTTGAACTTGATTAAAAGGAAACATACTTACCTCTTCTCAACTCACTCAACTCAACCCAAGTCAAGAATAGTATACTCAACTCAAAAATATGATATTTAAGTCAAAGGTACTCAACTCAAGTTACTCAACTCTGGACACTCAATTAAAGATAAAGCAAAAATAAAAGGTGGGATATAAAATTTTAAAATAGTAGAAAACAACTCTATGCATTGAAAAAAGTTCAATAGTAACTCAATTTGTATGCAAGGATACAAGATAAACTTTGCTTATATATTAAAAAACAAAGTAAACTCTATGTATACAAGAATATAAAATATCTTTGCGGTTGTTTATTTAACCGACTACCATCACTATGAGCTATTTGATGATACAACCTCTCGCCCACGCTGCCAAAACTGTCATATACTTTGTCAGGGTATTAGACCTACTACTAAGTGATTCCACTAGTCTATACTAAAAAGCATTAAAAATCATCTAAAAAGTATGGAAAAAATAATTGTGTCTTGAGATTGTTACTCAAAAATCATTCTCTTAAAAGATATAGTGCTCAAATTTCTCAAAACTCTTTTGGAAATCTCATTTTCTTCTCATTTTAAATGTGAAAATATTTAATCTTGGGAATACTTAGTTCCCATATATCATTAAAAAATGAACTCAACTCTTCTCTTTCTCAGAAACATTTCCAAATCTTACTATAAATGACCATTGATGCCTCGAAAAGTCATAATGCATAAAAACATTGAACATACTATTCCTCTAAAAAATTAGTAGGAATATAATCTCAAAAGGATTAAAAAGTCAATGCTCTGAATTTATGGGAATGAACGACTCTACTTGAAGGTCTACATAACAATATGGAACTCATGTATACAACTCTTTTCATTCTCATACTTACTTCCTCAAAACAAAGTTGAAAAGACAAGTGTTGATTTTGAAAAACTTCTCAAGATTTATAACTCAAAATACGGTTCATGCGTAGCTATAGACATGAACAAATCAACTCAAGGATCTCAATAAAACTATGGAAACTCAATAATTCGGAATAGAATTTTTAAAAGAACCATGAAATCAAGAACTCAAATCAACTTATCTTAAGAATACTTAGATATAGTTGTAAAATCCTAAATTTCTCTTTAACTGATTTGGAAATATATGTAGAAGTGAGGAAGAACTAGCCCAAGACTATGATAGTCTTACATACCTGGAAAACAATGTTCTTGAAGAATCTTGAAGAAGAACTTGATAGAAGTATTGAAACCCTAGCTTGAAGGTAATCGATCAACATAACCTTTTTTGAGATTCTTGAATTAGTTTATTGAAATCTCTATGGCCAAGAGTTATGATTTTCATTAGTGATTCATAATTTTATGGAGGACTTTGAGTTTAAAAGAATGGAATTCTTGGATAAAGACTTATCTTGAAGAAGAATCCTAAAAAAAGATTGAAAGAATCTTTAAAGGTGTATTCTACTTTGATTTTTCCTTAGGGTGTTTCCCTAGGGTTTGAGAGAGAAGGGAATGATGGATTAAAAGATGAAAATATGATAGTTTTTATCCTTATTAGTCAATAATTTCACTTCGGGTTTTCGTGGAGGTAAAAAGTCAAAAATGAGAGTCATTGTTCCATTCACATTAGAGACCCCAACTAAATTGTTACTATGGAAGCTTAGGTTGAGCGTTGTGTTTAAGAAAGATATTAGTGGTGGATCTTTGATATGATATTAATGCATTTAGGCTGTGAAGAATATTTAGGGGATTTTAAATGAGAAAAAGTGATTTCATCATGAGCTCTGAAGGAGAGGATTGATAATGAAATGACAAACTTCAAGGTAAAGGAAGTCTCAACAAGTATAGTTGTGTGAAGGCTAAGAAAATTTGTATAAAATTGAGTTAGTGCTTTGGATTTGGTTGGTATTAGCAGTTTGAGGTGTCATGTCGATGCTAATGTTGACTTTTTGGTGATTGCAAGGCTAGTGGGCATGATCGTATTATGAGTTCTTGATGGATTGATATTGATGATACAACATATTTTCCATTCTTCTAGAACTATCTTATATTGTGAGGAGATATAGGTTACCTCAACTAAATGGATCCACTAGGCTCTATTCAAAGGCACTAAGCTCTCATCTAAGAAGTATAATCCTAAACCAATGTTCAAAGACATGGTTTATAGGGGTTGGGAGTTGTCTAATCTCTGCCCATATATGTGATCTATACGACTCCCCAATTATATATATATATATATATATATATATATATATATATATATACTTTTTCTGAAATAAATAAAAACATTCGCTTCTCTTGTTTGAGGTAATTGCTCAATTATCCTCTTAAAAGACGTAATTGTTCTGAAATATCTCTGAAACTCATTCCCCTTTCACAAAACAAGGTTTCGCTTTGCTTACATTCTGGGTTGAGATAATTACTCAAAAGGATCTCTTTAAGAGGTTACTGGTTTATACTTAATCTTTTTGGAAACACATTTAACTTCTAAAGAAAAAATCTAATCTTTTTCTTTATGCAAACAGAATTAATTGGAAAATACTTAGTTCCTTTATACTCTTTTTCAAACTACTCTTTACTTCCTCAAACGGAGTTTAAACAATAATGTTTTGTTTAAAATATTATCAATAAGGATTCACTAAATACTCAAAAATATGGTTGCTGATAAAAATTTATCATGAATAATCAACTCAACAATCATAATACACAATGTAAGACAGTTCAATGATTAGAAATAGGAGTTCAATAATCAACAACTCAAGAACTCAGAACTCAATACCTCATCTCAAGAATACTGAAATCTAAGGATAAAACCCTGGATTACTCTTTTAAGGATTTGAAAGTGGATGTAGCGTGCGAGGATGAACTAGTTCAACACGATTACAGCCTTACATGCCTGATTATGATGATTTTAGAAAGGAAACATTGGTGGAGACTTGATTTATATTAAGCTTGAGGAGGAACATTAAATTTTTGGAGGAAACCTTTGATCTTAAAATATTGGTGCTTTCTCTTGATACGAGAAACTCTAATGAATTTCATATAGTGGTAGGACATAGAAAAACCGTGGGTGGAAGGATTTACTTTGTATCATGAATTTTTAACTTGAAGCTTTTTTGGTTCTTGTTGAAGAACAAGAACTGTAGGAGAGTATTAAGGGAATTTTAAACACTTGAATGTTTAGATGGATAATATAGTTAGTTGAATGATATACTTCGATAAGACGCTCAAATTGGACATAGAATAGGGTTAAAAACATCAAAGGGGAACGACCCTAACTTTAGACCTGTTGAGGTACCTAAAACGGGCGGTTTCATGGACTGTTTAAGTAGTCACGGTTTGTGAAAATATTCATGGGCTATCTATCCAGTTGTGAAGCATCACCTTCTTGACAACGCTTCTCTAAATGGTCATAAACTGTTAATCCATGCTCGGAATGAAGAGAACTTGGTGGCGCTGGCAAGTGGACTTATATAACTTTAATTTGATAGGTCATGAGTCATCTAATTCATTATGTGTTAAGATATGGTCATTTTATGTTGAGCCAAACGTAAAAATAAGTGAATGACTTATAAGAACCCCCAAAGTGGGTTGAGATATATGACACCTAAGCTAAAGAGATCTACTAAGATCTGCCTGAAGGTACTGAGGACTCATCTAATAAGTATAATCACGTTCCCATGTTAGAGAGACACGATTTATAGGGGCTATGTGTTGTATAAACTCTCCCCCATATCGATGCTCAATACTACTCCCAATTCTATATATATTTTTGCTGAAAAGTATAAAAGTATTCCCTCTATTTTTTTGAAGTAATTGCTCAAATTATCCTCTTAAAAGAGGTAAAGGCTCTCAAATATCTTAGAAACTCATTGCTCATTTACAAAACAATGTTTTTCTTTGCTCAATATAAAAATACATTGTGGTTTTGATAATTACTCAAAAGGGGTCTCTTTAAAAGGTATACTTCTCTATAATTAATCTTTCTGAAAACCCTTTTAACTCTTCTAGAAAAAGTCTACTCTTTTTCTTTATGTAAATATGAAACATTTGGGAAATACTTATTTCCCTTTTACTCTCTCTTTCTCTCTCTCAAACTACTCGTTACTTCCTCAAAACTCACTTTAAACAATAATGTTTTGGTTAAAAGATTCTCAATAGGAATTTAGTGAATACACAAGAATAGGTTCATGCTGAAAAGTAGTCTTGAACATATCAACTCAATAATCACAATACACATTGTTTGTCAATTCAATGATAAGAAACATAAATTCAATAATAAAAAATCAAGAAATTAGAATTCAATATCAACTCATCTCAAGAATATATAAATCTATGGATAGAACCTTAGATTACTCTATTACGGATATTTAAAGTAAATGTAGGCTGTGAGGACAAACTAGTAGAACATTATGATAGCTTTACATCCTAATTATAAAGATTCTAGTATTTAAACTTTTGCGAAGACTTGCTTATCTGAGCTTGAGGAGGAATTTAACTTTCTTAAGGAAACATTTGATCTTTGAATCTGGGTGCTTGCTCTTGAAACAAGAAACTCTATTATGATGTTCATAAAGTGGGAGAACCTGGGTGGAAGGATTTTATTTGTATCTTGAATTTTTTAATTGAAGGTCTTAGGGTTCTTCTTGGAGAAGCGGAACCCTAAGTGAGTCTCAAAAGAATTTGAAAATACAAAAATATTTAGATTAATGGAACTAGTTATTAAATGATATACTTAGTTAAAACACTAAAAAAAATGACATAGGGAAATGACTAAAATGACCCCAACTTTAAAACTAATGAGGTGCAAAAAACGAGCGCTCTCATGGACCTTTTAAGGCTTCACAGTCCGAGAAACTATTCACAAGTCGTCTTTTCGGTTGCGAAGCTTCTGCTGCCGAACGGTGTTTCACTAAAATTCGCATAACTTCTTAATTAATGTTTGAAATAAAGCAAAGTTAGAGGCACTAAAATTAGGTCTCAAATAACTTTAATTTGATAAATCAATGGCCGTCTAAATAATTTTGTGTTGAATATGTTTGATTGATGTCGACCATAAACTTAAAAACAATTTTGTGTTGAGATATGTTTGATTGATGTCGACCATAAACTTAAAAACAATCTTTCAAGTGTTTCACAAATTTGTGATGAATGAAATGAAGTTAAGTTCTTCCCCGAAAATTGTATTGTCCTAAACTTGCTCTCTCAGGTATTGATCTTTATATATAAGAGATGCAAGAACATGTATATTGCTAATTTAGTTACTACTCGTAGCGACAGTCTCACTCTTCTTAGTGCTCAAAGTTAGAATACTGAGGTATGACATGGGAGGCGTGCTCATGTGAGTGGTTCCCTACTGGACAAACTTTGTTAAGGGACCTGGTCAGTGGTCTGCCCAAAATAAAATTTGCAGATGACAAGTTTGAAAAGCCTGTGTTATAGAGAAGTAGATCAAATCATCCTTTAGGTGGAGTAAATAGGCTTTTAATCTTTTAAAGAACTTTCAGGCTGAAGCGGTAAATGCTACATGTTTTGTGCAGAGAGATGGTCTAATAGTAAGCATATTGAGAAACATCATCTTCAGGAATCTAGCAATCCCAAGAAAGCTTAACCTGATGAGGGACACAATTAGGTAGACAATGCTAAACAAACATAATCTAGTGAAAACTGATAAAGTGAATTCTGAAGGTGAGAATGAAGAAGTTGATCAAGCTCAGTTTGAAAGAAGTAAAGTATAATATTTGGTTCCTAAAAATTTGATATGTTTTCCAAATTCCTCTTCAACAATGGCTTCAAAATAGGTAAAATTGACAAAACCCTCCTTCTTAAACAAGGAAAGGAATTGTAGATTATTCAAGTGCATATTGACGAAGTCATCTTTGAAGAAACCTTTGAGGTGTTGTTTGAAGAGTTTGTTGTACTCATGAATAATGAGTTTTAAAGTGAGCATAATGGAATTTTTTCTTGGAACTCTATATGAAGCAAACCTCTAAAGTTACCCTCGGTTGTTAAGAAAAGTACATCATTGAGTTTCTCAACATACTTGAATTCAAGAAAATATTAAAGAAGGGTAATGTCGTCATGAAAATTTTCAAACTAGAAGATGAAGTTGCTGACATCTTCACCAAATCCTTACGCAAGGACCTGTTTGTCCAGAACATGTACACTCATCAAGATTATCTAAAGGGAAAAAGATAACACAACATTCATGGAAATTGATGTCTAATCAATTATAGGGAACAGGTGCCAATTGAGAGAAGCTTATCAAAACGTATCATGTTATGGATGCCTAGAAAATTCATGCTCTCATGGGCAGTAACTTGAAGCTAGATGCTGATGAACCTACTTCAGAGATTGTATTCTTATACAAAGGAATCACATTTGAAGGCTTCTAAGAAAATCTCGAGACATTTGAAGAAGACAAGGGACCCCATTTTATTCTGTCAATCAATAGACTTTCTTATTTGGAGGAATTTGACGATGTTGATTATGCTGGGTGTGAAGCTGATAGAAAGAGTACCTCAGAAATGGCTTATGTTGTAGGCTGATCTCTCACTAATGGGGAACTAAAAGGTAAGATTCAATTGCTCTTTCAACAACTGAGGCAGAGAATGTTCCAAGTGCATCTTGATGTGCTTAATTCTAGTGGATCAAGCAGAATTTTGAAAGCATTTAGAAGATCTGGCAGAGATAATCAAACTGATGTTGGGAATGCTAAAACCTTCTTGAAAGGATCCTTCCTGAAGCAATCAACTCTCTTATGAATATGCAAAGAGAGCATGTATCCTTGATTTTCAGTTATGTATGTTTTAGCAAATACAATCTCATACCTTTTGTAGGTATACACACATGGAAAGAAAGTTGAAGCAAAAGGGAGGTCAGGACAGATCTAGGCAATCACAATTGAACTACAAAGAGGGACCTGATCCGTTCTGATGGTTAGAACTCTTATTATTGCGTATTGAAATATGCATGGGAACTGTGCAATTGCCATGTCTTCCATTCAGGTATCTGACTATTGTCCCATCTTTTGAAGACCAATATGACACTTCCTTACACATAATAAACTCTTTCACTTCCTTAATACTCTATATTTCTTTTCAAATCCCCTTCCAAAATAAGAAGTTTTTAGAACACTATTTTCTCCTCTCTCAAAAAAACACCTCCAATGGTTAAACCCTTGTATCTTACTAGAGAATTTTCTGATGAAGTTGTTTTTAAGTGTGAATAGGGATCAGGACGAACAAGAAAAAAAAAGGTGGACAAGATGATATTCAAAAAATAAAAGGTTGATATTATAAGAGCTTAAAGTTTTTCTGAATAAGTGAGTGTCTCACCTTGAAACAAAATTGAAATGGTTCATAAGTTATTGATCTATTCATCTCCGTAGCCTGTAGTAAGTTTGATTTCATCATTCTTTCTTTCATGAGAAACTCAGGTTTGCATTTGAACTTATGATAGTTGTTATTGCTAAGTAGAATACTGAAATGGTTCTCCTAAAGCTCATCTTCTGGAACAACACAACTAGAGGGACCATGTTAAAAAAACAACTGGAAGCCCTAGAGGTTAAAGATGAAGGCCGGACAACAAAGAATGTGAAATTCAAGAGAGGCTTCTGAAAGTACAATGCCAAGGGATTTTCTCTACTAATTCTGTCCTTTTAATCCCTTTCCTCTAAGTTATCCCCTCTCTTAATGAATTTCAATGTCAGTCATCCTCCTCGTTTTCTATCAAAACCCAGTGGGCATTGTTTGGGTTCTCATTCGTAATAATATGTGTAATGGTTTGAATGCTGATATTTTATGTATGAATGAAACAATGCTTTCTTTCTACTTGTCTCATCACTTTATGCATTTTTACTCATGCTCAGTGTTGCTCAAGTGGCCATAAATTTACTTGAACTACATTTAAACTTGGTTTACTGATTTAACCCTTTTTATGATGTCAAAAAGGGGGGGGGGGGAAATATTGTTATGGTATGAGATCAATGTTGTTAGCTACTTGGAGAAAACATGGTCATGCCAATAGGGGGAATCGATGCTAGCTACTTGAAGAAGACATGGTCATGCCAATAGAGGAAGAAGTTGAACAAGTTTGTCTTCATCAAAAAGGGAAAAAATTATTTTGTTGTTTTGATGAATTGAGAAACTTCGGGGATGATTAAAGTACAATCACATAAAGTTTTCTTATTGATAGAGGGAACTGGTGAGTAAGTGAATTATCATCAAAAAGGGAGAAAGTATTATTTTGGAACTGATGTTAAGTCTTGATGATTTAACATACTTAGAGATCTATAAAAGAACCAAATATTTTTATTGGGACTAGTAATAGTGAAATGAATGAATAAACTCATTGTGAGGAATATTTGGTTGTCATCATCAAAAAGGTGGAAAATGTTACATAGTAGGTGTTTTTGATGATACTTGCAAATTCAGATTTAGATGGTGTACAACTATAAATCTATTATGTCAGGTGGTAGGTGAAAAGTGCAATGTACTGAATCAATAGGAAGAGTGGACTATATTATCTATTTAATAGACTCACAAAAGCAGGGACCCAAACGATACAACATTTTGCCTCATGCTGCCATGGTCGTCCTATACCTTGTTGGGGGTATAGAACGTGAACTACTAAGTAGATCCAATAGTTTATGCTAAAAATCACTAAAGGAATCATCTAAAAAGTATTGTCATTTTTTTACCGATGATGGCTACATGAATTATGGGGGTTGTGAGTTGTCTGAATTCTCCCCCATATCGGTGCTCAATGCTGCTCCAAAAATATTATACTAGCTCTTATGTTTAAATACATATTTTTTATTCGATGATTTGAGATAAATTCTCAAAAACATAGCTGAAAGCCTTTCTTGGAAATCAAAGTTTCCTCTGTTTCGTCATTTAGAAAACCATTATCATTTTATGAAAACTAGGTCAAATGTGAAAATCTCAGTTTCCGTTCTTATTTAAATGTGAAACATTTTAACTCTTTGTAATACTTAGTCCTCATATACTTCTGAAGAAATGAACTTCAAACCTTAATCTTTAATCTCTACTCATGTTGAACTTTAAGTCTTAAAACAAAGTTATAAGCATTTACAAAAGACTTCTTGACAAGACTACACAAACTTCCTAGACTTGGCTCTTCACTTTCCATGAATTTGATGTTTAAGGTTGTGATTCATTTTTTGTATGATTTCTAGATGTTTAGAAGCCACTTAGAGTAGCTAGAATTAATACAAAGTGTTAATACACTTTAAAAATATTTAATCGGACCGAATAATGAAAAATGGGTAAAAATGACGATTGGGCGCCTAGCGGGCGCGCCTCGCAAGTCGCAACTTACCGAGGCTCTAAATTAATGGTGCACTACTGGCGCATCGTCCCAGCTTTCATGGCACTATGGGGGTGCTTCGCACCACCTGTTCCTTCACGGAAAAATTGACGAACTTTTGGTCTCATTTTCTGATCTTAAATCTATTTAGCCCAATGCGTTTTCAAAAATACACTTTAGATTAATGTACCCAAATCATATACACGAAGATCTAACTCAAAGAACTAAAGGAAACAACTCTTTAACATCGAGAAACTCCTTAATCTGAACACATATTCAAGAACGAAATCTATTCAAGAACAACTATCAACAACATCAAATTCCCAATATTTTTAGGATAAATAATAAGCCGAATTAAACATGTTTGACGCGTGGGTCAACTAATCCAACACTATGTGATCTTACATACCTCGTAGGGATCAACCCTTGATGAAGTCCGCAATTAAACTTGAAAGATCTTGATGATTTTTGCTTGCTCTCCTCTTTTCTCCTATTCTTTTCTCTTCTCTCAAAACCCTAACTCTTTTTTACAAAAGTGTAAACCGACCAAATTCAGTTTAGACTCCTAAGTAATTAATGAAAAATGAATTAAAATAAATGGGTAAGGAAAAGACAAACTACCCTTCTAAAATCTATTTTTAGACTTTCCTTATTCGAATACCCTAACATCCAAATGACATAACTCACTCATACTAACTCAAAAGTGCACAAACTTGATGGCATTGGAAATATCATTCCAAGAGATTTCCTACAATATATAGAAGTACACCTAATCATTCTGAGCTAGAAGTTATGGTCATTTGAAGTTGACTAAAACTCAACTTATTCTATCTTAACAAAATTTCCAGATTTTTATTCTTTCCAAAAACGACTATTTCCAATTATTTGCTTCTTCCTAGTTATTTCAAATTGTGAGATATTACAATATCTCCCCTTTGGGAACAATCATCCTCAAATGAGATTACTCTTACTAGGCTAAGGGTGTAACATGCAACATTCAGTTCAATCACTCACAATGCAAAATAAAATGCAAACTTATAAATACCAAGAAAGGATTAGTACCTTGATAAAAAACTTCTCCAGATTCGAAAAGATGTGGATATCTCTTCTTCATACTTTTCCACCAATACACCTCTATCAAGTAACGATACATCTTTGTGGAACCTGTATGAATAAAATATTTGTATCTATGAGATTTCTCTATGATCCTTTCTATGAGTCCATCCACCATTGGTACACACAATCTACCTTGATATCTCAAAACGCCATCTCCCTCTTGTTTTTAAGCAATAAATTTTTGCTTATGAACACTTGTCTTTAATTCAAGAAAATTGGGATTTTTCTTGCTTCCCTTTTACTTAAAACACTAATAATAATTCAGCCCCATTCATCACCACTACTCCTCCTTTTGTGGAATCCATTAGTCACATTCCCAAGTGTGGAAGTCTTTGCACATCTTTCGCTAGCTCTTTCTTATCTCCTCAAGGTGTCAACAATAACATTAGCCTTAACTAGGTTGTAAGGAATACTCATTTCGTAATCCTTGAGTACTTCTAACCACCTCATTGTTTGAGATTAAGCTCTTTCAAAGTAAATACATAGTGGAGGCTCTTGTGATCAGTGAATACATCAACATGAACACCATATAAATTATGATGCCAAATCTTCAAAAGAAAATACTACATCAACAAACTCTATGTCATGGCTTGAGTAATTATTCTCATGAACTTTTAACTGTCTAGAGGCATAATCTATAACCTTACCACTCTACATTAATACGCAACCCAAACAAACTCTAGATGCATCACAATGCACTACGAAACCTTGAGAACCTTCTTGTATGGTAAAAACCAAGGCAGTAGTTAACCTCTTTCAATTCTTGTAAACTTTTTTCTCAAGCTTCGGGCATTGAAACTTCACTACTTTTCTCAGTTAACTTGGTCAAAGGGGATGAAATAGATGAGAATCCCTCTACGAACCTTTGATAATAGGTAGTCAAACCTAATAAAATCCTAATATATGTTGGAGATGTAGGTCTACGCCGATTCTACACTAGCTCTATTTTCTAAGTATCAACTTTAATCCCTCTCCATACACAATATGGCCTAATAATGACATAGACTCAAGACAAAGCTCACACTTAGAGAACTTGACATATAACTCACTATCTTTCGAAGTCTGTAGAACTATTCTGAGATGACTAGCATGATCTTCTTCATTCCTTGAATAGATTAGTATGTCATAAATGAGGACGATAATAAACATATTTGAAAAAGGTTTGAAAACTCTATTCATAAGGTCCATGAATGATGCAGGTGCATTGGACAAACTAAAAGACATGACCAGAAAACTCATAATGACCATAACGGGTTCAAAAAGTTGTATTTGGAGTGTCACATGCCTTTTCTCTTAACTAATGGTAGCCAAGTCTGAGATCTATCATCGAGAAATAAGTAAACCCCTGAATCTGATCAATAAGATCATCAATCCTTGTGAGAGAATACTTATTCTTGATGGGAACCTCGATCAACTGATGGTAATCTATACACATCCTAACGAAACCATTATTCTTCCTCACAAACAGATCGGAGCACCACAAGGTGAGACACTTGGTCAAATGAAACTTTTATCAAGGAGATCTTTCAACTGATATTCTACCTATTTCACCTTAGCTGGTGCCATTCTATATGGCGTAATAGAGATAAGAGTAGTATCATGAAGAATGTCTATGCTGAAGTCTATTTCTCTCTAAGGCAAACTCAACAATGATAATCTTGAAAGACTTATGAAAATGACTAAATAAGAGGTATCTCAACATTAGAGTAATTGACTCAAACCAAATGATAGACACACCCCTTAGAAACTAACTTCCTTACCTTAAGGAACAAAATGAAACAACCCTTAGGCACTGCTTAACTACTTTTCCACTCTAAGACTGACTCATTTTGAAATTGAAAATCGACAACTCAAGTTCTATAATCGATTGAGGCATAATAGGCATGAATCCAGTCAATACCAAGAATGACATAAAAAATCTACCATGTCTAATTCAATTAAATCATCCACAGTGCTCTTGTGATTGACGGAAATGGCACAATCTTGATAGACTCTCTCTGTTAGAATAGACTCACCAACAGGTGTAGAAACACCTAAGCGTTTACTAAGTTGCTAAGGAATGACATTGAAATTAATAGCAACATCAGGAGTTACAAAGGATAAACTCGCTCCTGGATATAGAAAAGAATAAACAATAAAGTTAAAAACTTGGATCATACTCATGACAATATATTGTGAATCCTCTTGATGTTAGTGACTATTGATAGCATATAAGCAGTTTGTTCCCTCACCAATAGTGGAAGTAGCTCCTCTAGGTGCAGCCTTTTGTGGTGGATCAATTGATGAAGATTGGTCCTATTGCCCCCATTACCATATCTCTGCTTGTTGTTTGGACATTCTCGCATGAATTGACAATTCTGGTCATACCTGAAAAAAACTAGTGAAGCCCTCACGATAAGTACCTGAGTGATTCCTACCACACATAGCACAAACAAGAGACTTACTACTCCCTTTTACCATACTACCTTTAGAATATGTAGGCTTGATTCTAAAATTTTGACTGTGGTATTTACTTTTGTTCTTTTGTGCGGGTGCCCTAGCAGATGATTGGAGCAGCTCCATTTTTTTCTGCTGGAACGATGACCGGTTGAAATTTCTCATCTGCAGCCCGGACTCATTCCATGTCTTTGATCTCTTATTCTTAAACTCTTCTCTATCCTTCAGTTTGTCCTCCTTAAATTATTGCACATTGATCATCATTATTGCTATGCCCATGGAAACCTATTAGAATGGATATCTTACTTTCCTTACTTGAAAGACGAGTCAACCGAACAATGAATAATATCATCTTGCTCTACGGGTCAGCAACCATCTCTTTGTTTCTCTTAGATCACGAGAAAAGAAATACCTTATGGAGGCACTCTAAAATAGCCTAACTCACAATCGGTTGCGCTTAAGCACAAGTTAGAAAGAAATTGTGTAGAGAGAAACTCTATCATACAAAAAGAGTATGAAATAAGTGAAAAAATTCATAAATGTTGCAGTCTCCAAATTATAGATATGACGCGCTTCACACTGTTAACCAAGACTCTATAGACACGACTTCATAGACTCCCTAGGACTCTTGAAATGTTTGCTCTAGTACCAAGTTTTTCATGCTCTGAGCCTACAGCCTGGTTGGGACTGGCACTCGAGAACCATTTTGGGCCCTAAATTAACTCTTGTCCTTACTTACTTACTCAGCGAAAGACTTTGAGCATTAAGAAGATCACTTAACTATCTCAAACTTACTCATGATGTTTTAAAATAAACATTTAAGTTATCCAAAGTTGAAGCTCACATCATTAGGATGTTGTGGGGTTTGTCCTAATATCCATTTCAGTTTTAGTGGCTTCACAAATAGACAATCAGATGTTAGTCCTTTGAGTCTTTTCGTATTATCTCTTATTGTTAAGACTTTGATTATTAGTTTTGGCCAAGTTGAATGTTTTAGTTTTAAATATTCTTGGTTAGTACATTCGTTTAGTTCAGTTAAGTTTATTGAATATTGTCTTCCACTAAGTTAAGTAAGTGAAACCAAGGGTCCGCTCGAGGCTAGCAATGGCCATTGAGTGTTAGTTCCACCCAGGGTGTAAGATCGGGGCGTGACAAACTTGGTCTAACATACTTGAGTTCAAGAGTCTTAGGGATTCTATGAAATCATGTCTATAGAGTACTAGTTATCGGTGTGAATCACGCCACATCTATAATTAGAAGGAAGTAACATTTAAGAATTTCTTCACTTCTTTCATATTTCTTTTGTGCGTTAGAGTTTGAACTCTAATAAATTTCTCTCTAACTCATTCTTGCACGTGTTTTTAGATAACCATGCTTCGACGAAGAGCTGCCATAGGTTTTCCAGCTAGGAGGAATGCTAAACCTCGAGAATAAGAGTTACCCCAAGCACCTGAAGTGAATCCTAAAGGAGAAGTTACAATCGCTGAGTTTTGTGAGGCTATTAGGATGCTGAGTCAAGATGTGAGTAACCAGGTTGGTTGACAAGAAGGGGCTTACACTTTTAGGATTTATGAGTCCTTGAGGATGAATCCCCAAGTTTTACTTGTTCAAGCACGACTAAGGATCTAAAGAGCTCACTAAGGAACTTAAAAAGGTATTCGAGACAATGCATGTTGTTGACACTGAGAGGGTTGAGCACATATCAACTTAGGGGTGTTGCTAGAACTTTATTTGATTAGTGAAAGGAGGGTAGAGATGAGATGCACCACTAGCGAGTTGGGCTTGTTTTGAGGAGGCCTTCTTTTGGGGTATTTATTTCCCCGAGAACTTATATAGATCAATCTACTTAAGTTCCTCACATTCAAGTAGAAGTCTTTAAGTGTTATTGAATATGGGTTGAAGTTCACCAACTATCCCATTGTGCTCATGAGATGGTTAAGGACATGAAGACTAGAATGAGTTTTTTTGTTACTGGCTAGGGCCGTCTATCAAGCAAAGAGGGTCGGGCTACAATTCTTATTATAAACATGGACATTTTGAGCTTGATTATTTATGTGCAACACGTAGAGGAAGAAAATCTAAGAGATAGAGAGGAATTCAAGAATAAAAAGGCTAAGACAGGGAATGAATCCAGGCATCAGAAGAGCAATGCCAACCGGTCATCGTTCCAATAGAAACAAAAGGGTCCTGCTCCATCATCAGCTAGTGCACCTGCCCCTAAGAACAAGGGTAAGTACGGTAATCAAATGTTCAGAGCTAAACCTGCTTATTCTTAGGGAAGTATGGCACAAAGGGGTAGTAAGCCTCCTGCATGCACCAAGTGTAGCAGGAACCATTCAGGTAATTGTCATGATGGTTCCACAAGTTGTTTCAAGTGACGTCAGGGCATTTTATGCGAGTTTTTAAAGAACAAGCAAGGAAATAGTAATGGGGTAACAAAGCCTAGTCTTTAGTAGTTGCTCCACCAGACAGGGCTGAACCTAGGGGAGCTATTTTCGGTACTGGCGGAGGAACAAACCGCTTGTTTTCCAGATGTTGTCACTGGTATGATTCAAGTCTTTGACTTTATTTTTTATGCATTGGTATACCTAGGAGCGAGTTTATATTTTGTAACTCAATATGTTTCTTTAAACGTTTATATTATTCTTGAGCAACTTAGTGAATGTTGGTGATTCCATTCTACCAGAGAGAGTCTATTGTTATTATCTGGTTTCCGCCAATCACAAGAGTACCATGGCTGCTCTATTTGAGTTAGAAATGGTATATTTCAAAGTCATTCTTAGTATAGACTTCTTTCATTGATGTTATGCCTCAGCTTATTGTGGAATTCGAATAGTAAAGTTTTAGTTTCCAAATGATCATTCTTAGAGTGGAAAATAGTTTAGCAAGGCCTAAGGGTCGTTTTATTTCGTACCTTAAGCAATGAAGTTAGTTTCTAAGGGGCGTGTCTATCATTTAGTCCAAGTTAATGACTCAACTATTGAGGTACCTCCTAATTAGTCAATTCTAGTAGTAAAAAAGTTTCTAGAAGTCTTTCAAGATAATCTTCCCATAGTCACTTCTTAGAGAGAGATAGACTTCGGTATAGATCTTCTTCCAGATACTCATACTATATTTATTAGGCCGTATAGAATGGCACCAGTAGAGTTGAAGGAACTTGAAGAGTAGTAGAAAGAACTTTTAGAGAAAGAAACTATTCCACAAAGTGTCTCACCTTGGGGCGCTCCGGCCTTGTTTATGAGAATGAAAGACGGTTCCCTTAGGATGTGTATAGATTACAGTCAGTTGAACAAGGTTAACATTAAGAATAAGTATCCGCTCCCAAGAATTGATGATTTATTCGATCAACTTCAGGGTACCACCTGTTTTCTAATATGGATCTCAGATCTGTCTACCATCAATTAAAAGTAAGGGGATGTGATATTCGAAAGACAACTTTAGAACGAGATATGGGCATTATGAGTTTTTGGTCATGTCCTTTGGGTTGACAGATAAACCTGCAACATTCATAAATTTTATGAATAGTGTCTTGAAACCTTACTTAGATATGTTTGTTATCATCTTCATTGATGACATACTAATCTAGTCGAGTAATGAAGAGGATCATGCTAGTCATCTCATAATAGTTCTTCAGACTTTGAATAATAGAGAGTTGTATGCCAAGTTCTCTAAGTGTGAGTTTTTATCTTGAGTTTGTGGTATTCTTGGGTCACATAGTGTCCGCTGATGGTATTAGAGTTGATACCTAGCAAATTGAGGCCTAGACCCACATATCCAAATGATATTAGGAGTTTCTTGGGTTTGGCTGGATACTATAGAAGATTTGTAGAAGGTTTGTCGTCTATTTTGTCTTCTTTTATAAAGTTACTCAGAAAACAATCAAGTTTCAATGGTTTGAAGCTTGTGAGAAAAGTTTTTAGGAATTGAAGAAGAGATTGACTACTTCCCCACTTTTGACTTTACCGAAGGGTACTCAAGGTTTTGTGGTGTATTGTGATGCGTTTAAAGTTTGTTTGGGTTATGTCCTAATGTAGAATGGCAACGTGATGACATATAATTCCTGACAGTTGAAAGTTCATGAGAAGAACTACCCAACCATGACTTAGAGTTGGTTGTTGCCTTGAAAATATGGTGTCGCTTTTTGTATGAAGTCCATGTTGATGTCTTAAATGATGACAAGAGCCTACAATATAATTTTACTCAGGCAGAGCTCAACCTCAGACAAAGAAGGTGGTTAGAACCACTCAAAGATTATGACATGAGTATTTTTTACCACCCAGGTAAGGCTAATGTGGTTGTTGATGCCTTAAGCAAGTTGTCTATGGGTAGTACCGCTCATCTTAAATAAGAGAAGAAAGAACTAGCGAAAGATGTGCATATACTTTCACTCTTAGGAGTTCGATTCATGGATTCCATAGAAGGAGGATAGTGGTGACAATTCATCATTAGTGTCAGAAGTGAAAGAAAAGAAATACCAACATCCTATTTTTCTTTAATATAAAGCAGATGTTCATAAGAAAAAGATATTAGATTTTCAACAAGGGGGAGATTGTGTATTGAGATATCAAGGTAGATTGTGTGTACCTATGGTCGATCGATGGACTCCAAGAGAGGATCATGGAAGAAACTCATAGCTCTAGATATTCCATTCATTTGAGTTCACAAAGATGTACTGCAATTTGAGAGAAGTATATTAGTGGAATGGTATGAAGAAAGGCATTGCTAAATTTGTTGCCAAGTGACCGAGTTACCAACAAGTTAAAGTAGAGCACCAAAGACCGGATGGTTTTTCTCATAATATAAAAGTTCCAAAGTTGAAGTGGGATATGATTAATATGGATGTCATCACAGGTTACCCAGATCTCGCAGGCAACATGATTCTATTTGGGTGATCATGATAGAATGATAAAATCAACCCACTTTTTGCCGGTAAAGACTATCCATTCGGAAGAGGATTATGCTAAGTTGTACATTCAATTGGTGGAAGGACTTCATAGTTTTCTGGTCTCCATTATTTTAGATGCACAATTTACTGCACAGCTCTGCAAATCTTTTTAGAAAGGTTTGGGTTCAAAAGTGAACTTAAGTACTTTCAT
The DNA here is from genome assembly GCF_001406875.1 of Solanum pennellii. Classification (NCBI taxonomy): domain Eukaryota; kingdom Viridiplantae; phylum Streptophyta; class Magnoliopsida; order Solanales; family Solanaceae; genus Solanum; species Solanum pennellii. Next base: position 70,195,147 of record NC_028648.1, on the reverse strand, counting down.
CCTTAGAGTAACGGGAAAGCAAACCGCACTATTCAGACCTTTGAAGTTATGTTGAGTTCTTGTGTGATTCATTTCATGAAGAATTAGAATGATGACCTACCTCTCATTGAGTTTGCTTACAACAAGAATTATGACTCTAGAATCAAAATGGCTTCTTATGAAGCTCTTTATGGAAAAAGATGCATATCTCCTATTGGATAGTTTGAAGTTTGTGAAGTAGGGCTCATAGGACCAAATTTAGTTCACCAAGCTATGGAAAAGGTGAAGGTAATTACAGAGAGGTTGAAAATATGCACAGAGTAATCAAAAATCCTACACTAATGTTAACAGGAAGTTATTAGAGTTCATACTATGTTATTGGGTATATTTAAAAGTTTCACCCATGAAGGGTGTTGTGAGGTTTTGTAAAAATGGGAAGCTCAGTCCCTGGTATATTGAACCTTATCGAATATCCAACAGAATGGGCAATGTAGCTTATGAGTAGGAGCTACCACAGGATTTAGAACCGGTTCATATAGTATTTCTCATCTTCATGTTGAGGAAGTGCATGGGCGATCCATCTTTGATCATGACAAGTGAAAATATTAGGATCAAAGATAACTTGTCTTATGAGGAGAATATTGTGTAAATTCTAGATCTCAAATTGGCAAGTTGCGAACAGAGGAAGTTTCATCCGTAAAAGTCCTTTGGAGGAACCAATTTATTGAAGAAGCTACTTGGGAAGCTAAAGATGATATGCAGAAGATATATACACATTTCTTTGAATCCGGAGAAAATACAGACCAAAGTACTAATTTTCTTCTTAGTACTCTTTATGTTATGAATAAGCATGTTGTTCTTGTTGCATTTTCTAGTTGCGTGTTTGAACTTGATGTTACTAACATAGTCTAGTAAGAATAACGTCATTCGAGGACTGATGTTTCCATGTGGCAGATATTGTAACATCTCGCAACTAGAAAGAACTAGAAAGAAGTTTAAAATCTTGAAATACTTATTGTTGGAAAGTATAAGGAAATCTTGAAATGTTTAAGTAAGTTGAAAGTGAGTTTTTTTGTCAACTTCAAATGACCGTAACTCCTAGCTCAGGATGAGTTAGCTATAGTCCTTGATATGGTTGGAAATCACTTGGAATGATCTTCCCAATGCGATCGAGTTTGTGCAATTCTGAGTTCGTATGAGTTAGTTATGCCCTTTAGAAGTTGGGTTGTTGGAATAAGAAAAGTCCAAATCCTGATTTTTAAGGGTCAGTTTGTTCTTTTCCTTACCCTATTATTTTATTTCGTTTATGGTAATCAAGTTAGGGGTCTAAGTTGAACTAAATCACTTTACACTTTTACCAAAAGAGTTAGGGTTTTAACAGAAGAGGAGAAAAGGGAGAAATGAGAAAGGCGTTCAAGATTCGCCTAGATCATCAATGTTAACTTGTGGATTTTGTCGGAGTGATCCCTAAAACGTTATGTGGGTCTCTCATAACGTTGGGTTTATTCACCCACGTGCAAGGCATGATTTATTCAGCCTAATCTAGTTCTAAATTGATTGGATTTTGAATGTTCTTGTTGGTTGTTCTTGAATTGCATTCTTTCTTGAACATAAGTTGAAGTTTATGAATATCTTAAGGTAGAAAGTGTTGTTTCTTGAATTCATTGGGTTACATCCTTTTGTATATGATATGAGTACATCAAATCTAAGTCAATTTGAGAAAAGAAATCGAATTAAAATGATTGAAGATCAGAAAACAAGAGGAAAGTTCGTCAGACGTCACCTAGAGAAGGCATGCGCAGCAGGCCCCATGTGAGCTAGAGAGCCTACGGCAACGCGCCTGAAGTGCACCCAAATTGGGCCTCTGAACTTTAGAGCGAGTGCGCGCGCCTCGGATGCGCTCAAATTGACATATTCACGCATTCTTTGGAATTCAGTTTATTTAAGTCTTTCTAAAGTGTCTTGACACTTCGTAATGATTCTAACTACTCTATGACTTCAAAGCATATAGAAATCATATAGAAACATGAATTACAATCATGAATCAAGAACTTCAAATTCAAGGAAAGTTAAGAGTCAAGTCTAGCAAGTTCTTAGAGTCTTTTCAAGAAGTCTTTTACAAATGCTTTTAACTTTATTTTAAGATTTAAGATCTAGTTGAGTAAAGAGTAAATATGATGAGAAGAAGTTCATTTCAAGTTTCATAAGTCTTTTACAAACATTTTAACTTCGTTTTAAGACTTAAGTTTGAGTTGAGTTCAGAGTAAAGTGAAGTTTTTTCTTCAAAGCAGTATATGGGGGAATAAGTATTCCCAAATAAGTATAAAATGTTTTAACTTTTAATAAGAATGAAAAATGAGATTTACGATGAGCCTTCGGGCTAGTTTTAAGAAAAGAGTAACAACTCTCTAAATGAAGCAAGCATGGAAATTGAGATTTCCAAGGTAGCCGTTGAACTTAGTTTTGAGAACTACTCTCAAACCACAGAAGTAAGTATATTTGAATAACATAATATCTATTATAATAATATTTTTGGGAGTAGTATCGAGCACTGATATGTGGGAGAGTTCAGATAGCTCCCAGCCCCCAATAAACCATGTAGCCACCATAATACCTCAAAAATAACATAGGGGAAACTAGAGCATAACATGTTTTTGATGAGGGTATAAGGTCCTAAATTGTTATATGATGTGGTATTGATGCAATGTATAGAGTTTTAGGTGATTTGGAAATGAAACATCAAGAGACGACTAAGACGTTAGACGACTAAGTCACCTATATGATTCATGTGTATTAATATGTGTAAATGTGTGTTTAATGAGTTAGTGAGGTCATTATATGATTTATTATAGTGTTTATAGGCAGTGTGTCAACTTTAATAAAGTTTGGATGTCAAACGTCAAAGAACGTCCATGACGTTCTAAAGGTTTGCCTTGAAACAACCTTGTGTGTCTTGGCATGTTTCGTCGAGATTTACATGTTTGTTTTGGACTAAATTTATGTGGGAGGTTATAAAATCGTATACGAACATATTTGGGTGGTAAAAATCTGGGCAAACATCCCCAAGGACCATCCAAGGGTCCTTGAGGAAGGACCCTTCATTTGAGCCAAGGTTGTCTAGACCAGGCCCCAAACGACTGAGGCAAATGAGGGCTCGTGGTCCAATAGAGCCCCGTCGATAGATGTCGTAGGTCAAGAATTAGCCTAGGGAGTCTATCTCCAAAAGTCAAGTCTCTGAACCAACCGACGAGAGGACAGAAGGATCCTTTTATGGACAAATGGTCCGTTGACTGCCAGTCATCGATGGTATTGGTGTCCTACGTAGGTTTACTGAAATATTAGGAATAAAGTGGTAATTTTTCACCACTTACAAATAAGAATTTGGCCAATTCCTAAAGGGTATTTTGGGTATTTTAAACATGTTTATAAGTCTTTAACACTTAGAAGAATTCATTCTTCAAAATCAAAATCCAAATTCCCTGAGAAATTCTCTAGAACTCCATTCAATCCAAAACTCAAGGAAGAGCTTCGATTGTAGATTTTAGTGGTGATTATTAATCAAATTGTAGGATTATAATCATTTAGGTTTTGTTTTTTATCCTTTAAACTCTATTCATCAAGGATCCAATCTTCAAAGTGATTTTCAAAGGTTGATCAAAAGAAGAGTTTTCTAAATTGAAATCTATCCATGGGTTCTTGCATTAAAGGTTTTAAAGCATTGAATATTGATTGAATTGTTGTTAATTAGATTATCTTAACTCAATTAACCTATGAAACTATGTAATCTATGAACCCTAGTTTTTGACTATTTTATGGGTTAAGTGGTATTGACTTAATGCTTATGAATTCTAGTGTAGTTTTCTATGGGCTATTGAAAGATGTAATAATTTTTTTCTATTGATATCTAATTGTTTTATATTGATAAATCTATGTTGGATTGACCTAGTTTCATTGAATATCATAGTTTATGTATTGAATTAGTGGTTATGGACATGGGTAAGGGCCTTATGGTATTGAATTGGATGATTTAGACATGGATTGAAGTGGTGAGAATGTATTGGCGGTACTCTTCCCTAATTCTCTTTATTTTGTGTTAATTAGACTTACATTATATTGTAATTGGTATGGTCCACTGACGGTGGCAGTGCTACGTGCTTTACTTGCAATTGATGTGGCCTTGTCGACGTTAATTTATGTATTATGATGCTCATGGCCTTGTCGACAAAATACTTGAATTATTATGATGATTTATGTAGTTGATTTATGTGAAGTATGAGCATATATATTTAGATGTAATTATGTGAAAGTATGTGTTCTTCTATTGATGTTGTTAGGTGATCATGTTAGACTATGAGTATGTCTTATGTTTGTAGTGTTAGAGTTGATGCATGATTATTCCTAATTGACTATATGAGTTTATGAAGGTTATATTAGTGATGATATGGTAGTGTATAGGATGACATAAAGTAATAAGGGTCATTCCTAAGTGCTTCAAAGAATGATATGTTATCTGTGATAAAGTAAATTATGTTGCGTTTTGTTTTGGTAGACTTGTGTTCCTTACTTGATACATATATGAATGATATGTGAATATGAATTGTGTTGACTAGGTAAGCTTAGTGAACCCTTGTCATGAATAAATGAATGATATGAGAGACCATAAATTGTAACACACCGTAGCCAAAATAGACCAAAAACAGCTTTACAGAAAAAAATCTGCAGGTGCAACCAACGATGGCATCGAAGAACCGTAGCCTGACCCACATTTTGTCCTGTAAAACCATTGATGGGATCAGAAACTCCCAAAAATTTCAGCCCAGAAAAATTGGTTAAGTCTTCGACAACGAACAGACCTACGGTCCGTAGGTCAGACGACGGTCCGTAGTCCGTGACCTCCAATCGAGCCCCCATTCACCCACTCTCTGACAAGAGCTATGAATGACCAGCATGGCCCGTAGGTAAGACGACGGTCCGTAGTCCATGACTGTCGATCGAAACCTCCATTCACCCACTATCTAACAAGAGCTACGGATGACCAACACGGTCTGTAGGTGGACCTATGGTCCGTAGGTGGAAAATTTGCAAAGAATTAAGGGGAAATGTAGTTGGGTCAAGTTCAAATGGTCATAAATCTTAACACAAAATGAATTAGGTGTCCCATGACCTACCCACGATAGATAATTGAATTATATTTCCGCAGCCACCAACCTTGCTAAACTCAGACATTTGAGTAAAAAGTTATACTCATTTTAGTAAAGGTATGTCGAATAGACCCAGTCGACGGACCCAACGACGGGGCGTCGGTTAGACGATGGACCGTCAGTCTTTGCCATTGTTTGGTCCTACAGCAACTTAACCAGGGGTCTTTTTGTCTTTTCCCACTTCATTTCAACCTTAAGTTACGTCGTTTTGACCCTAAATAATCAGATTTTAGTCAGTTTAAGCCTAGAAACATAATTAAAACATTTATAAGTCAAATCATTAAATCAAAAGTTAGAAAATTTAATAGTAAAAAAGGAAAAAAAGCTCAAGAACCTAGTTCAAGAACGCAACAAGTTTTAGCAATTCCAGCCCCAAAAAGCTAAGTAATTTTCCATAGATTTCATCACCGGGTATGTGGGATTTCACTAGTGGGTTCCTTTCACCCATTGGGTTCCTAGTTTCAGTCAGATCCTTGATTCTCTTATCATGATTAAACCTAGGGTTTCTAGAACTTTGTTAGAACTTCCTGAATTTATTAAATATATATTCCAAATCAGATTATCATGTTATTATTCAGTTTATTGCATGAATTTTAGAACACTAGCTTTGTATTTCTCTAGCTCATGAATTACACATGCTAGGTCAGATATTTCAGACGCTTCAGTTATACATGCCTCAGTTATAAATGCATAATAACCAGATTAATTGTTGCATTCTCAGTTTGCAAGTTCTGTTTCTAGCTATCCAGTAATAACAGAAACTCATACATAATCAGTAAATTTACAAATTTCATGGGAGTAGCATAATACCGAGTTGGACTAGGGTTAAGCGTACCCAATAATCCAGAACTACTAGCCAAGTAGGTTGTAAGTCTCCTATGTGGGCAATCATTTTAGTGATCAGGCCAGCATGCCTTTATACCTTTGGCAGGGTATATGGGGTCCTTTTGATGGGGTGTATACATCATACTCCACATTTAGCTCATGTGGTTTTATTATCGGTTATTAGTAGCTCCCACAAATCAGTCAGAATCTCTGCATTGACCATTTATTAGTATATTCACTATTCAATTTCAGCATGTTATAAATTGGTCATTGCATTCAGTTAGCTCAGAATTCAGTTTATCATGTAAGATTATTATACTTGCTTTTATGCTTATTCCGTTATGTATTATTTCAGCTTTACTCTATCCAACATGCTCACTACCTTTCCAGTACCGACGCATATGTGCGCTACATCTTTCCATGATGTAGGTTGAGATTCTCAGCATCCAGATCACGCATAGATCGATTTTCGATCTCCAATTCAGCAGATTCAGTGGTGAGTCGTCATTCCGAGGATAACAGTTTTGAGTTTCATTTAAGTCTTTAGTCATTTAATTTTAGTTTTTGCTAGATTTAGTTGGGGCTTTTCTCAGTATTTCAAGTCTACTTTAGAGGCTTAGTTCAGTCGTAGTTAGACTCAGCTTAGTATTGATTTAATATTTCCTTTGTTTTCAACTCATTGTTTTCAAATATCTCAGTTATAGAATATAGGTATTCCCCATCTTTTAAGATTTAATTATGATTTAGCTTCTGCATCAGTTTATTATCTTTAGTATGCTCATGATCATGCCAGTAGGGTTAGCTTGGGATCACTTGTGGTCATTTATTCGGTGTCCGCATCTCGGGGGTAGCTCAAGGCGTGACAAAACTTGCTATTAGAGCACTATGTTTAAGTGTCCTAGGATGTCTGAAAAGCCTAACTAAGTAGAGTCCTTTTCATGGGTGTGAAGTGCACCACATCTAATGACAGGGAGGCTATGAAGTGTTCTTCGAAAAACATCACTTTCTTATTACTCTTATCGTGCATAAGGTATGATCAAATTCCATTCTAACTTGACGTTGTGCGCTTAAGATCATGCCTTCTCGTAGATCTTAGACATGGAATGCTAATGCACGCAATGCTAACGCAATTCTAAATGTAGAGTTTCAGAACGCCAATTCATCTTTTGGCTCAAAGTATGAGAACATAGAATGATCAGAAGGTTCTAGTTCCTACTAATAGAAATCACTGATTAGTGGTAGCTAGAGATTGTATTTTTTTAGGATAAATCCGCCTAAGTTTTTAGGGTCGCAAGTTTGTAAGGACCCACAGAAGTTCATTGATGAGGTCAATAAATATTTGGTGTGATGTTAGTAATTGGTAGTGATAGGTGATATTGGCATCCTACAAACTCAATGATGTGACTCACATATGGTCCACTCAGTGGAAAGACAACAGACATGACTTTGACTTTTGTAACTCGGTATAGCAGTCCAATTCAGTGTTACTCCAAAAACTCTCTCAGAACCTTTATCAGTCTCTACTTGAATTGGTGACCCAGTTACAAATAGACGAATATACATAAATTGCCCTGTCACAGTCTCTCAGAAAGTCACCTCAGTAGATCTAGTAGAGTTAGAAATGGTAGACTTCGATGTCATTCTAGGCATGGATTGGTTACACTCATGTTATGCATTAGTCGATTGTAGAACTAGGATTGTTTTTTCCAGACGAACCAATCTTAAAAATAGAAGGGTAATAGCTTAGCGCCGATGGGTCGATTTATTTCTTACCTTAAGGCTAGAAAGATGATCTCTAAGGGTTATCTCTATCATCTAGTTCAGGTTAAGGATTCTAGCCTTGAAACCCCAACTCTTAAGTCAGTTTCTGTAGCTTGTGATTTTCCAGAAGTATTTCCAAAAGGTCTTCCCATAGTCCCTCCTTAAAGGGAAATCGACTTTGGAATTGATCTCCTTCTAGCTATCCTACCTATTTATATTCCTCCTTACAGAATGTCTCCAGCAGAGCTTAAGGAATTGAAAGAGCATTTGAAATACCTTCTAGATAAGGGCTTCATCAGACCTAGTATTTCACCATGGGGTGCACCAGTGTTGTTCGTAAGGAAGAATGATGGTTCTCTCAGAATGTATATTGACTATAGACAGTTGAAAAAGGTCACAATCAAGAATAAGTATCCTATCCCCAAGATTAATGACTTGTTTGACCAACTTCAGGGTGCTAGTCACTTCTCAAAGATAGACCTCCGATCGGGTTATCATCAGCTTAGAGTTCGAGATAGTGACATTCCAAAAACAGCCTTCAGAACTCGATATGGTCATTATGAAATGGTAGTTATGTCATTTGTACTAACTACTAATTCTCCTTTAGCTTTCATGGTTTTGATAAACAGAGTGTTCAAACAGTACTTGGACTTGTTTGTTATCGTCTTTATTGATGATATCCTCATTTACTCTAGGAGTGAGGAAGAACATGCAAGTCATTTGAGAGTCTTTCTACAGACTCTCAAGGATCGCAATTTATTTGCTAAGTTTAGTAGATGTGAGTTCTAGTTGCAATCCGTTGCTTTCCTTGGTCACATTGTATCTAGCGAAGAGATCCGAGTGGATTCACAAAAGATAGAAGCAGTGAAACAATGGCCAAGACCTACCTTTGCTACATATATCAGAAGCTTCTTAGGTTAAGTAGGTTATTATAGAAGGTTTAAAGAAGTATTTTCATCCATAGCCTCAACATTTACTAGGTTGACTCAGAAAATGGTAAAGTTTCAATGGTCAGATGATTGTGAGAAAAACTTTGCAGAACTGGAAACACGATTGACTACAGCTCCTGTCTTGACTCTACCAGAGGGTTCAGATGGTTCTGTGATCTATTGTGATGCATCCGTAGTTCGCCTAGGTTGTGTGTTGATGCAACGAGGTAAGGTGATAGCTTATGCCTCTAGACAACTTAAGGTTCATCAGAAGAACTATCCAACTCATGACCTCGAGCTTGCAGCAATGGTGTTTATAGTCAAGATTTGGAGATAGTACTTGTATGGTGTTCACGTAGATGTGTTCACTGACCATAAGAGCCTTCATTACGTGTTCACCCAGAAGGAGTTGAATCTTCGCCAGAGGAGATGGCTAAAGTTCCTTAAGGATTATGATATGAGTGTGCATTATCATCCGGGTCAGGATAATGTAGTAGTAGATGCTCTTAGTAGATTATCTATGGGTAGTGTAGCCCATGTTGAGGAAGGAAAGAAGGAGCTAGTGAAGGTTGTTCACAGGCTTGCTTGCTTGGGAGTTTGCCTTATGAGCATAGCAGACAATGGTGTAACAGTTCAGAATGGGGCGGAATCTTCTTTGGTAGTGGAGGTTAAGGAAAAGCAAGACAATGATCCAATTTTGATTGAACTAAAGGGTGCAGTCCATAATCAGAGAGTGGAGGTTTTGTCCCTAGGGGGATATGGTGTACTTCGCTACCAGGATAGATTGTGTGTTCCTGATGTGGGCGAGTTGAGACAACATATTCTTGTAGAAGCACATAACTCCAGATATTTTATTCACCCAGGTGCTACTAAGATGTACCGCGATCTGCGGGAAGTCTATTGGTGGAATGGCATGAAGAGGGATATAGCAGACTGTTTGAGTAAGTGCCCTATTTGCCAGCAAGTCAAGGTAGAAAATCAGAAATCAGGAGGTATGACTCAAGAGATCGATATTCCTACTTGGAAGTGGGATGTGATCAATATGGATTTCATCACAGGGTTACCTCGTACTCGCAGACATTATGACTCAATTTGGGTGATAGTTCATAGGATGATTAAGTCTTCTCGCTTCTTGGCGGTCAAGACTACATGTTCGATAGAAGACTATGCTAGTCTTTACATTAATGAGATTGTGAGGTTACATGAGGTTCCTTTGTCTATCATCTCAGATAGAGGTCCTCAGGTTACCTCTCATTTCTGAAAGACATTTCGGAAAGGTCTTGGTACTCAAGTTAACCTTAGTACAACATTTTATCCACAGAAGGATGGGCAGGCAAAGCGTACCATTCAGACCTTAGAGGATATGGTGAGAGTTTGTGTGATTGATTTCAAAGTTAGTTGGAATGATCACCTTCCTCTTATTGAGTTTGCCTACAATAATAGCTACCATTCCAGCAATCAGATGGCCCCTTATGAGGCTTTATATGGGCATAGACGTAGATCTCATGTTGGTTTGTTTGAAGTAGGTGAAGCAGCTTTGATAGGGCCAGATTCAGACCTTTATGCCATGGAGAAAGTGCAACTCATTAGAGATCGAGTTAAGACATCCCAAAGTCGTCAGAAATCTTATGCAGATGTAAGGAGAAGGGAACTAGAGTTCCAAGTTGATGATTAGGTTTTTCTGAAGGTCTCACCTGTGAAAGGGGTGATGAGATTTTGAAAGAAAGGGAGGCTCATCCCTAGATATGTAGGCCCTTACAGGATCATAAAAAGGGTTGTGAAGGTGGCATATGAGTTAGAGTTGCCAGCAGAATTAGCAGCAGTGCATCCGGTCTTCCACATCTCACTCTTGAAGAAGTGTGTGGGTGACCCAACCTCTATAGTGCCATTAGAGAGTGTGGCGGTGAAAGATAGTCGTTCTTATGAGGATGTACTAGTTGAGATTCTTGACCGTCAGGTTAGAATGTTGAGAAATAAAGAACTTGCTTCAGTCAAGGTTTTGTGGAGGAGTGAGTCCGTAGAGGGAGCTACTTGGGAAGTAGAAACAACCATGAAGCCAAGTATCCTCACCTCTTTCCTTCCGATTCCACTCCAGCTTGAGGTAATAGTTCCTCTTCACTTTTCCAATCATTCATGCATAAATTCAGTTTTAGAATCATGTTCCCTCAGTTTGTACTTGCATTTTTAGCGTAATTGCATGTACTCGGAACTCAATTCAGTCAGAAACTCAATTCTCAGTGTTTAGTAGTAGGGTTTGCAACTCTCTCCCTCTATTTTAGCTAGTTTAGTCTTCATTCGAGGACGAATGTTTCCAACGGGGAGATAAATTAACACCCAATGGCCAAAACAGATAAAAAACCAGCTTTACAAAAAAAAAATCTGCAGGTGCAACCAACGGTGGCATCGACGAACCGTAGCTTGACCCACGATCCTTCCTACACAACCGTCGATGGGATCAGAAACTCCTTAAAATTTCAACCCATAAAAATTGATTACATCTTGGACGACAGACGGACTTACGGTTCGTAGGTCAGACGACGGTCCGTAGTCCTTGACCGTCGATCTAGACCTGTATTCACCCACTCTCTTACAAGAGCTACGGATGAACAACATGGTCCGTAGGTCAGACGACCGTCCGTAGTCCATGACCGTTGATCGAGACCCCATTCACCCACTCTCTGACAAGAGCTACGATTACCAGCACGGTCCGTAGGTGGAAAATTTATACACAGTTATGGGGAAATGCAGTTGGGTCAACTTCAAATGGTCATAACTCTTAACACAAAATGAATTAGGTGTCTCATGACCTACCCACACATAGATAATTGAATTATATTTCCATATCCACCGACCTTGCGAAAATCAGACCTCCGAGTAAAATGTTATGACCATTTTAGTAAAGGCCTGTCGAACAGGCACAGTTGACGGACCCAACGACGGGTCGTCCGTCATACGACGGACCATTAGTCCTAGCCGTTGTTTGGTCCTACAACAACTTAACCAGGGGTCTTTTGGTCTTTTCCCACTTTGTTTAAACCTTAAGTTACGTCGTTTTGACCCAAAATAATCAGATTTTAGTCAGCTTAAGCCTAGAAACAATATAAACACATATCTAAGTCAAATCATTAAATCAAAAGTTAGAAAAATTAGAATCAAGAAAGGAAAAAAAGCTCAAGAACCCTAGTTCAAGAACGTAAAAAGTTTCAGCAATTCCAGCCCCAAAACCTAAGTATTTTTCCGTGGATTTCTTCACCAGGTATGTGTGATTTCACTAGTGGGTTCCCTTCACCCATTGGGTCCCTAGTTTTCAATCAGATCCTTGATTCTCTTATCATGATTAAACCAAGGGTTTCTAGAACTTTTTTAGAACTTCATGAATTTATTAAATATATGTTCCAAATCAGATTATCCTGTTATTATTTAGTTTATTGCATGAATTTCAGAACCCTAGCTTTGTATTTCTCTAGTTTTTGAATTACACATGCTAGGTCAGATATTTCAGACACTTCAAATATACATGCCTCAGTTATAAATGTATGATTACCAGATTAATTGTTGCATTCTCAGTTCGCATGTTCAGTTTTGAGCTATCCAATATTTATAGAAACTCAGACATATTCATATAATTTATAGAATTCATGGGAGTAGCATAATACCGGGTTGGACTAGGGTTTAGCGTACCCAATTGTCCCAGAACTACTAGCCAGGTAGGTTGTAAGTCTCCTCTGTAGGCAATCATTTTAGTGATCACACCAGCATGCCTTTATACTTTGACAGGGTATATTGGGTCCCCTTGATGGGGCGTATACATCGGACTCCACATTTTGCTCATGTGGTTTTATACTCGGTTATTAGTAGCTCCCACAGATCAGTCAAACTCTATGCATTGACGATTTATCAATATATTCAATATTCAGTTTCAGCATGTTATAAATTGGTCATTGCATTCAGTAAGCTCAGAATGCAGTTTATCATGTCAGATTATTATACTTGCTTTTATGCTTGTTCAATTATGTTTTATTTCAGCTTTACTCTATCCTACATGCTTAGTACCTTCCAAGTAATGACACATACGTGCGTTACATCTTCTCGTGATGTAGGTTCAGGTTCTTAGCATCCAGATCACGCATAGATCGATTTTCGATCTCCAGTTCAGCAGATTCAGTGGTGAGTTTTCATTTTCCGAGGACAACAGTTATGAGTTTCATTTCAGTCTTTAGTCATTTAGTTTCAGTTTTTTCTAGATTTAGTTGGGGCTTGTCCCAGTATTTCTAGTCCAGTTTAGAGGCTTATCCAAGACATAGTTAGATTCAGCTTAGTATTGAGTTAATATTTCCTTTTTATTAAACTCATTGTTTTCAAATATCTCAGTTATAGAATATGGGTATTCCCCATCTTTACAAATTTAATTATGATTTTGCTTCCGCATCAGTTTATTATCTTTAGTATGCTCATAATCACTCCAACAAATATTAGCTTGGGATCACTAGTGGTCCTAGGTTCCGTGTCCACATCTCGGGGGTAGCTCCAGGCATGCATAAATGATGTAAGAAGGTCATGTACGTGGAAACTTAAACCTAATGGTAAGTTTATGTTATGAACTTGGAGTCGAGAGCTGTAATGGTATCCTTCATATAATGAATGATGGACTTAGGGTTATATGGCTATAACGACATCATATCATTCTTAGGAAAGTCATGATGATCCTATCTATGTATCCATTGTAAGGTAGCCGTAGTGGACTTCTTTAGTAGGCTGAATGTGATTGGGTTATGAACTAAATATGGAACCCAGTTGTATGAACCTTTAATGTCAATTACTCTTTGAGAACGAAGGCTAGCAGCGAGTGATTATGTTATGGGAAGTAGCTCTACTTCAGAAGGAGTCTAGAGTACAATGTATCTCTACTTGGGAATGAGACTAGAGTGCATAAAAGCCATTCATATTCCTTAACCATGTGCCTACATGGTATGTGTCATAGTTCTACCCTTGGCAAGTAGAACACCCTCACCGGAGTAGGTTAGAACTCCGAATTCCATGTTTAGCTATCATGGTATCTGTCGGTTATTGCATATTCTCATCATATGAGATACCTACTAGCATTAGAGAAGTACAATGATGTTTAGGTGGTGGTATGGGACGCAATCTAGACATTGCACAATAGGCTTTAAAGATGTTAGTGAGAGTTCCTAGGTCTTATCCAGGACCATTATGTAATGTTCTTATGTGATGAATGAGTACTAAATGAACTAATTAATGTAATGGCTTAATTTAAGAGAGCATGCGAAATGAATAAGTACTTAACTAGAGAAGTTAAGGGATGTCTACTTAAAGTATAAAGGGGGCATAAGAATGGTCACTTCGTATCTTAGCTAGATAAGTCTTAAGAATGACTCTAGTTAGGGAAGATGGTTTATTATGTAGACATGATCTAAGCCTTAGGTAATATTAAGGATTATTTAGGTAATATTGAAGAGGTCAATCATGGACGTTATCTTCTTGATTTACTTAAGTAAGTCTTTTGATAGCCTTTAGGAGGAGAATGTCATATCATCTATATGTTGTTGTACTAAGTGAGAAGGATTCTATCCTAGGTACTCTATAGGATCTCTTAAGTGTGTGTGTAAGGGATTCTATGGGCGGTCGCTTTACAACTCACTCAAGGGAGATTTAGAATCACCTTTGGTAGGAGGATCTTATGTTCATATGTATGATGTAATGTAAGTGTGTATATCTCATTATAGGTGGTCTTAAGGATCATTTAAGTGTGCCTAGAGAGGGTGTATGGGCTTTCTCTCTTTGTCTTACTTAAGTGAGTCTTAGGATAAACTTTATTGAGGGAATTACATGCTAGAAAGTGAAGAAGTTCATTGTGACAGTGATATTGCTCACATTAAAGTTGTCCTGAAAAATGTGATAAATTGGCTAAGTGATTTCTTATGTGTTTCTAAAGTGTTAAATGTTATTATTATGATTATATTATGATATTTAAATTAAAAAGATGCATATTTCAAATAAATAACCCACAAGTTAAAAGTATCATCACTATAGATCTTTAGTGATGGTTGTTGGTTAGAGAAACTCCCCAGAAGTTAAAAGTATTTTATATACATAGCTATTTGTATTTTTATATACATCTCAGAGTTATATTGTATCTTTGCATATATATACAGATTTGACAACATGTTTTAAACAATTTTTCTTCACATTGTATTGCTTTTAAATTGCTTTATATTGAAATGAGTTCAGTCTTGTATAGTTGAGTTGATCCAGGTAAGTTCTTCAGATTCTCCTTTCAAGACTATGTTTGTATTTTTTTGTCATTCCAACTCACATACTCATATATTCAATGTTCTGATGTCATTTAGGCTGCATCGTATTATGATGCTGATGCAGATAATGAGGATCGTCATTCAGCGCACCATTAATTAAGTTGAGCATACCATAGTCAGTTAGTGAGCTTCTTCGCATTCTGAAGGACTCTTTTAGTTGATTTTAATTTTTGTTTATGAGGATGTTATGGGGTTTGTGCCAACATCCATCTCAGTTTTAGATGTTAGTCCTTTGAATCTGTCAGCATTATCTCTTATTGTTATGACTTGGGTTGTCAGTTTTGGACAAGTTGAATGTTTCAGATTTAAACATTCTCAGTTATTACATTCATTCAGTTAAGTTTATTGATTATTGAGTTCCGTTGAGTTAAGTAAGTCAGGCCAAGGGCCCGCTCGAGGCCATCAATGGTCATTGAGTGCCAATCTCGCCCAGGATGTAGGCTCGGAGTGTGATAGACTAAAACCCACAACCTTAAGGTCGAACGTGAGGATGCTTACCATCCGATCAACTCTTTCTTGTCTCTCGTTTTTATATTAATTTTTTTTAACTTCATTCACTTCTTTCAAATTTAACTTCTGTAGAAATAATATATTATATGATTATTTATACATATACACAAATACATGAAATTACCACCCACAATTCATTCAAATATAGATTATATTTTAATTAAAATTTATGTTTTTTAAAATATCTTTAAATTTATTCAGTATGATTCCGTTATAAATCTTAAAAATTATTCATTACAATTATATATTTATATAAAATCAAACTTTTGTTTTTATTTAAAATATTAATAATTGGTTCAATTCGATCATAAAAACAATTATTTTGAAAAAAATATCGATAATTCAATTTTCTTACACATGGAAAAGGTTAATATAAATTCATAAAATATTTTGTACTTTGCTAAGTCTAAGTTTGTAAGTCGATGGTATCTCTGTATAGTTGCTCTACATATGTATGTGGAATTACTATTAAATATGTACATATTTTTAGAAAGAAACAAATGATTGACTTAGTCTATGTAGTTTAACAATCACGAATCAATACACACGCACAATAATTATCATCAAGACTTGAGAAATTATTTTTTATACCGTTTTTATCGATGAAAGTATATCAAATAAAAAATAAAAGTGTTAAACCAACAAGTATTAGGGATCTAGTGGTAGAACTGTACCCCACACATGGTACTTATAACCTGGCTTATATTTTTAAAATGATGCATTTTGATAATTGAGTAATTTAAGAAAATTGATGAATCGAACAATTTTATTTTCACAAAATCGATCGAATTTGTTGGTTTTAATATTTTCTCGCGCCAATTAAGAAATGGACACTCTCTATTTCTTATGAAGTACTTGTATTATTCTTTTTGTAAGTTGTCACTTATAACTATGAACAATTGTATCAACAAATACTGTATTTAGCTATAGATTTTTTTCAAAGCAAATAGTTGAATTATTCATTGCAAATTTTAAGTCGTCACTATTTGACACATTATATGTTCTGTGACAATTTTTTGTTATCACTTAATCATAGATTGATTAGAGACAATACAATCTTTTTCACCAATTATTTATTTTATTAATGACGAAAAAAATGTCATAATTAAATCTAATTTTTATTGCTAAAACTTATAATATTTGACTGCAAACTCTAATTTGTTGATATTGTAACAACATAATTTTTATAAATGAATATTTTTTTGTCTCCAAAACATAATAAATTTTAAGAAAATAAATATTTGTCATGAATTAGATACATTACTAGTGACGAAATAATGTGAGACCGATAACTTTAAATTCGTGACTAGCAATACTTAACAAATAGCGCGTCAATTAAGTTTTTAGTGGGAAACATTAGTGTAAAAAACATTGCTACGGATTTTTAGTTAGATCACTAAAAGTATTTGTCTCATATATTTAAGCACGAAAAGTAAATTTTGCCACTCGAAGCGAACAACTAGTTATGAATTTGATGTCGTAGTGAATAATTTTGCAACTATATATCATATATGTTGTATTGATTAAGAGTTGGTATGTAAAATGTAGTCACAAAATTTTGATCTTTTTCTTCTTTTTTTTCCTGGATAATCGTAGTGACTTTGGGAAACTTGCAGGCACCTTGACTAATTCTAGGGTGTCCGCTACTTCCCATCAGTACAGTTATTGAGTAAATGCTGTCCACCAAGGCTTGGACACTTGACCAGAAAGGAAAAATCAAATTTGTTGAACTAATGTAGGATCTTTTTTTCTTAGATATTGAGATGTAAAACTTTTAAATTCATAGTTCTTGAGAAGAGATGATCTCTGTTAAGGAATACAGAGATTTACTCTAACACGACGAGAATGGGAAGAAAATAATGTTAACAAATAAAGAATTACTTCTAGATTGACAAATAGGCGGGGGTGAAGTTAATGGAGTAAGGTCACTCTTAGATTTCTATCCTCTAAAAGCTTCTAACTCAAATGGTATTAGTTGGACATTGTGAGGGATCGATTAATCTGAGCTTTAATAAAATGTTGTGTATATGAACTCGATCATCTGTTTTTTCAGTCAGCATTGTAATCACAAGCATTGGTGCTTATTTCACCAAGTTGGAATCTTTCAAAAAAGTTGATGCTTTTGCTGAGAATATGGTTTGGTTTAATCCATCTCTACTTCAAAAAAGACTCTCTGTTCCTTCTCCTATAAATGCTTCATGTGGCGTTCTTACTTTGCTCCTCAATGATTTTTAATAGGTTAGCAGATTAGACAAAAGTTGGCAAAGGCCTCCGAGAGTGAAAGCAAAACTCAAAGATAGCAAAAGTTTGATAAGTATATAACATAATTAAAAACACTCGTTAAAACTTTCCTTGCTACAATGGTTATTTGAGGTTTACTTATAAGTTGAACAGAGTACGTTTTTAAAGCCATAAAATCGAATGCATACTATTGTACCTACCAAATAAGAAAGTGCTTTCCTGAAATGATTTTCAACAAGTAGAGAAAAAAAACTCTCATTCATAGAGTTTAGAACACGTAAACTTAAAATCTTGAATCTGTTGAGTCCATCCCATTTTTTGGTTAAATTTTTTTATTTAATTGTTAAAAAGGAATAGTGGTAAGAGTTGAAAACAAAGATTTGGTAGTTGCCAAATTGGTAAGATTTGCAACTCTTTTTGACTTTGCTATATTTACCTATGTCATTAGTGACATAGGTAAGATTTTCTCCTTCTATAAATAGAGCATTCTTGCCCATTTGTAGAATACACCAAGTTAGAGAGAAAAACCATTTTGAGAGCAAAGTGAGGTATTTCATAGACTATATAAGAAAAATAGTCTGTGAAGAAAAATAAAGTGTGAGCGATACTTTAGTAAGGTGGAAACAAAAAGAGTGTTGTTCATTTTGAGTGTATAGTAGTCACTTTGAGTATTGTATTTGTGATACACAGTGTAAAATTCTTTACTATAGTGATATCAGTTGCTCCTCTTGACCCTTGATTTTTCCCTTATTTAGAAGGGTTTCCACGTAAAATTCTTGGTGTCATTATTTTCCCATTTTATTTCTATCATTCGACAATATATATTTTTGTGTTTGTCTGCATTTTCCCAACAAACTAGTATCAGAGCCAAGGTTATATCTGAGTATGCTATGTGGTTTCAGTATAGTCTCAACATCCACATCAGAAAAGATTTACTTTGATTTGCGATAACTATATTTTTTGGGGAAAACAATGGAAGCCAACACAAGTAGAATGGTCACTTTAAATGATGTTAATTATGCCATTTGGAAGGGAAAAATGGAAGATCTGCTTTATGTGAAGAATTTTTACAAACCAGTATTTACCAGTGTAAAGCCTGATAATAAAATAGATGAAGAGTGGAATCTGTTGTACAGTCAGGTTTGTGGATTAATTAGGCAATGGGTCGATGATAATGTGTTGAACCATATTCTGGGGAAACACATGCTCGAACCCTATGGGAGAATATTGAAAGTTTGTATGCTTGGAAGACTGGCAATAACAAAATTTTCTTAATAAAGCAGATGTTGAGTTTAAAGTATCATGAAAGTTCTCTATGACAGACCATCTGAATAATTTTCAGGGGATCATGATCTAATTATCTGCTATAGGCATCAAATTTGATGAATAAATTCAAGGCTTGCTTTTACTTGGTTCCCTACCTGATTCTTGAAAAAACATTTAGAACTTCATTGTCAAATTCTGCTCCGGATGGTGTGATCTCTACGGATTCCGCCAAGAGTAGTGTCTTGAACGAAGTGATGAGAAGAAAAACTCAAGGTTCTTCTTCATCGCATGTCCTGATAACTGGCCCCAGGGGGAGAACAAAACTCGTGGATCTCAGTATAGAGAAGAAAATAAGAGCAAATCTAGAGGCAGACTTAAGGATATTGAGCGCTATCATTGTGGCATGAAAGGGAACACAAAGAAGTTTTGCAGGAAGTATAAGATGTAAAACAAAAATAAAGAGGAAACTAAAGAAAATGGCAATGAAAATTGCCTAGCCACCCTTACCAGTGAAGATCTTGTTACTGTCCTTGATGCGAATATGATAAATATTGCTTGTGATGAGTCAAGCTGGGTTGTTGACACTGGTGCCACATCTAATGTGGCATAAAGGAAGGATTTTTTATCTTCCTATACTCCTGGTGATTTTGGAACCTTGATTATAGGTAACGAGACTATTTCAAGGGTGGTTGGTATTGGTACAATTTTTTTGGAAACTAGTGTTGGAACTAAACTAGTTTTGAACAATGTGAAACATGCTCCTGATGTTCGTCTGCACCTGATTTTTGTTGGTATTTTTAGATTATGAAGGATATGTTAGTACCAACGGCTATGGAGAATGGAAATTCATTAAGGGTTCATTGGTTGTGGCTCGTGGTAGCAAACGCCGTGGTCTATACTGGACTACGGCCTCTACTTGTGCTGATATGGTGAAAGCGGTTGAGAGCGATAATTCTTCAACGTTATGGCACAAGAGGCTTTGCAACATTAGTGAGAAAGGACTCAATGTTCTAGCCAAGAAGAAATTATTTTCAAATTTCAAAAGTGCTAAATTAGAAAAGTGTGAGCACTGCTTTTCTAGTAAACATAATAGAGTTTCCTTTAAACCCTACCCTCCTTCGGGAAAAACAGAGTTGCTTGAGTTGGTGCACTCTAATTTATGTGGTCCAATAAAGACAAATACATTGTCACTCTACTTTGTCACTTTTATTGATGATTGCTCGAGATAACTTTGGGTCTATCTCTTGAAGACTAAAGACCAAGTGTTAGGTATATTCAAGAAATTTCAAGCTTCAGTTGAAAGAGAAACCGAAAAGAAACTGAAATGTATTCGTACTGATAATGGTGGTGAATATTGTGGACCATTTCACGAATACTGCAAGCATCAAGGTATTAGACACCAGAAAACTCCTCAGCTTAATGGTTTGGCTGAGAGGATGAACAGGACCTTGATGTTTTATTTCTGAAGCAAAGTTGCCGAACTCATTTTGGGGTGAGTCTTTATTGACCGTTGTACATGTTATTAATCTATCTCCTGCTGTTGCTTTGCAAAGTGAGGTACTAAATAGTGTTTGGTACGGAAAGGATGTCTTCTATGACCATTCGAGGGTATTTGGTTGCAAAGTTTTTGTACATGTGCCAAAAGATAAGAGGTCAAAGTTAGATTCCGAGGCAAGGCAGTGCATCTTCATTGGATATGGCCTTGATGAATTCAGTTACAGGCTATATGATCCAATTAAAAAGAAACTTGCGAGAAGCTGTGATATTATTTTCATGGAGAATCAAAAAATTGAAGATATTGACAAAATTGAGAAGTTAGAATTTTGAAGTTTTGATGGTATAGTTCATCGTGATGAAGTTCCTCACACAAGTGTTCAAGATGTTGTTGGTCTTGATAATCATGGTGGCGCCCAAAATCATGTATCGAATCAACATGTTGATGTTGATAATAACAATGATAATGTTATTGATGATCCTGTTGCTCATGAAGTTGTGGACGAATCAAATATTCCGCTTCTGAGGTCCACAAGACAACGGTTTCCTTTCTCCCGTTATTCACCCAATAAGTATGTGTTACTCACTGATGGGGGAGAACCTTAATGTTATAAGGAGGCCATGGAAGATGAGCTAAAGGTTTAATGGATTGAAGCCATGCAAGATGAGACAAAGTCTTTGCATGAGAACCATACTTATGAGTTGGTAAATTTTCCTAAGGTCATGAGAGATTTGAAGAACAAGTGGGTGTTCAAAGTTAAAGTTGAAAAACACAACTTGAAGCCCATGTACAAAGCTGATTGGTTGTTAAGGGGTTCAGTTAAAGGAATGGTATTGACTTTGATGAAATATTTTCTCCTGTTGTGAAAATGTCCTCTATTTGCACAGTTCTAGGTTTGGCTGCTAGAGTTAATTTAGAGATTGAGAAGATGGATATGAAGACGACTTTCCTTCACGGTGACCTACAAGAAGAGATTTAGATGGAACAACCTGAGGGCTTCAAAGAAGAAGGTAAAGAAAATTTTGTGTGCAAACTCAGAAAGAGTCTATATGGCTTAAAGCAAGCTCCTAGACAGCTGTACAAGAAGTTTGAATCTGTTATCGGGGAGCAAGGCTATAAGAAGACTTCTTCAGATCATTGCGTATTTGTACAAAAATTTTCTGACAATGATTTTATCATCCTTTTGCTGTGTGTGAATAATATGTTGATTGTGGCCAAGAATACTTTCAAAGATTGATGAGCTGAAGAAAGAGTTACGAAAGTCTTTTGGTATGAAAGACTTGGGTCATGCCAAGCAAATTTTGGGAATTAGAATTACTCATCTCATAGATGAAAGGAAGATTTATTTGTCCCAAAAGAAGTACATTGAACGTGTACTGGAGCGCTTCAATATGAAGAATGTTAAGCATTCTAGTACACCTCTTGTTGGTCATATGAAGTTGAGCAAGAAGATGTGTCCTACAGCTAGGGAGGAAAAAGAGAACATGGCCAAAGATCCATATTCATCCCTCGTTGGAAGTCTAGTGTATGCAATGGTGTGCACTAGACATGATATTGCTCACGCAGTTGGTTTTGTCAGCAGATTCTCGGCAATTCGAGAAACAAACATTGGGAAGCTGTGAAGTGGATACTCAGGTATCTTAGAGGAAGATCTGATAAATGCTTGTGTTTTGGAGCATCAAATCCAATACTGAAAGCGTATACAAGTTCTGATAAGGTAGGTGACCTTGATAACAAAAAATCCACTACTAGATATTTGTTTACTTTTTCACGGGGAACTATATCATGGCAGTCGAAGTTGCAGAAGTGTGTTGCACCATCTACAATTGAAGTTGAGTATATTGCGGCTACTGAAGCCGGCAAGGAGATGATATGGAGAAAAAGATTTCTTCAAGAGCTTGGTTTGAATCAGATGGAGTATATTGTCTATTGTGACAGCCAGAGTGCAAAGACTTGAGAAAGAACTCCATGTACCATGCAAGGACAAAACACATCGACGTCAGACATCACTTGATTCGTGAGGAATTTGAGAGTGAATCATTTCAAATCAAAAAGATCCACACAAGTGAAAATCATGCAGACATGCTGACCAAGACTATACCAAAAGACAAGTTTGAGTTATTCAAAGAACATGTAGGTATGAGCTCTCTATAGTGAAGATGAAGATACCTCCTTTCAGTAAATGGGACTGGAGGGGGAGATTTGTTGAGTCCATCCAATTTTTTTGTGAAATTTTACTATTCAATTGATACAAGTAATTGTTAAAAAGGAATAGTGGTAAGAGTTGAAAATAAGGATTTGGTAGTTGGCAAATTGGTAAATTTAACTCTTTTTTGACTTTGTTATATTAACCTATGTCATTAGTGACATAGGTATGATTTTCTCCTCCTTTAAATAGAGCATTCTTGCTCATTTGTAGAATACACCAAGTTAAAGAGAAAGACCATTTTGAGAGTAAAGTGAGGTATTTCATAGACTATATAAGAAAAATAGTTTGTGAAGAAAAATAAAGTGTGAGTGATATTTTAGTAAGGTAGAAACCAAAAGAGTGTTGTTCCTTTTGAGTGTATAGTAGTCACTTTGAGTATTGTATTCGTGACTACACAGTGTAAAATTCCTTACTATAGTGATATCAGTTGCTCCTCTTGACCCATGGTTTTCCCTAATTTAGAAGAGTTTCCACATAAAATTCTTGATGTCATCATTTTCCCATTTTTTTTCTATCGTTTGAAATATATATTTTTGTGTTTGTCCGCGTTTTCCCAACAGAATATGCCTCTGTCATTTAAGAAACTGAGTGATTTTTTTCTCACTGAAGTAGTTGTGATTTTGATTCAATGTTTAGGATTTTATACTCGCACATGATGTGAGGACGTTTGATTTTTTGAGCCGTTGATAATTGTCACTCTAATAAATCAGGGTTGTGTTACATGGAGTACATTATGCACAATCCCGGTGAAAGTCTCAGAAATCTATTTTCAGTGCATGGGATAGAAGACAATGGGATTAACAGACTGTATACTCTCACTGGACAGGTCAGCTAAAATAAGCAAAAAGACATGCATAAACTTACTTAGCTTTTCATTTTCCATTACGAGAGGATGATGAAGAGATTGATAGACTGTATTGATTAACATTTAATTTATCTCGCAGATTGTAGACGAGGACGCAGAGAAATATGGTTCCAAAATACATAAGATAACTTTAAGATCTTTTTTCTTCTTGTTTTGTGTTTGCAAGTTTTTTGAGTGAAGATATGCATCACAAAAGTGTGTAGAGTATCTCAAAAGCAAGTGTCCCTCATGGATTAGGAAGAACTCTATTTTCAGTAATAAGGAATTGTAAACTTCGATAAGCTTTGTAAAGGGATACAAGAAAAAAGGTATGTGCTTGCACACATGAGAAATGGGGTTGAACGCAAAAGAGGTGGATTTGCTCCTTCCCCCTGCACGCGAGAAATATATAAGGCCTAATCTGATTCTGATTTTGCAGAAAATAATTTGATTCGTTTGAGCTTACATGAATAAAGTCCAAATTCATGCTTTTCAACTCCACTAGTCTCCAGGCACGTGCGTTGCACGTGTATATTAAAAAAAATTAAAAAGTATATAATAAACTATTAGGAGAACATGATATTTTTATGAGTTTTCTCTCGATATTTTTTATCTACTTCACAATAGATAAGTCTCAAATGGTTACCTATCTATGAGCAATTCAATGTACACACAGTGATCAACAACTAATAATACATAAAATTTTGATCAATCAAAAAGTGATTAGATATCAACATTTGGTAAAATATTCCAGGAAAAGCACAACAAGTTAAAGAATTAAAAAGGAAAAATGTGACGTTTCTTAAAGTCTTCTTGTATTCTTAATGTGTGTCGTTACAAATACAACTACTTCCTTATGACTTTCAGATATATCTAGACTTACATTTATAGGATTACAACTACTATCCATTACTGCTAGAGAAGACTTGGACTCGATACATTTGTGTAAGAAAATATGATATATTTTGCTAGCAAACAATTGCAATTTCAATATATTATTAACTAGGTTTCTTTTCCGCGCTTTGCGCGGTCATAAATATTAATTGCATTGAACTTGCAGATATTTTTTTTATTAATATCTATACATTAATAATAATGGAAAAATAGGTTCTTAATATAATAATGGAAAAATATAACTCAAAAACCTCTGATGAATGAATTATTCTCAAAATAGTAAATCATTGGTCTTTAATTAACATTAAAAGGAAAATAAAGAAGACAATAAGAATATATAAACAAAGAAATTTCGTAATAAAATAAAAAATATTTAAGTTGTATAGATTATACAATTGTGATATATGTCTTAGGAGAAAATTCAAAAATTTGTTAACAATCTCAAAGAAGAAATTATGCTTGAACATGAAAACAATTATAACTTTTGAACTTGCATCATGAATTTCTTCAATTGATAAGTGAGAAATTTCACTATGTAAAAATAGATGAATTTGTAAGCATATATATAGTACTCTTAAGTTATATATTTTAATATAGAATATCAAAACATGAATTGTTGGAATTGACTACAATAATTGTTCAATATAATCGGAGACAATAACTTTGCAGAAACATAAAAAATAGAGTATAAAACATGTACTCAAAAATAATAATAAGTATGTAAAGCATAAATTAATGATTGTACAAGAACATTCCAGAATATGTAAAAAAAGAAGAATGCAAGAGGAAGGAAAAAATCGAGTCCATTAAATGCATAATGCCCCCTCAAGAAAATTATTCCCTCAATACCAAAGGTTTAAAGAATTTCATCTTCTCAGGATGGAACAATTTTATACACCAACTTATTGACAAAAAAACAGTGTTGTCAATAAGTCACTCAAAAGGAGCAAAGTACACGAATATTTAATTTTGTAGAAGTAGAAGAAGAAGATCAAAATTTTTGTTGTCTCAAAATGAGAGGAAATTCTTCTATTTATAGATAACAAAGGGTAGTGTAAAAAAATGTTTATTGTACCTTATCGGAAAGGTTACAACTATTTGAAAAAGTTTCAACCCTCGGGAAAGTTGACAACCTTTCATGAAAGTCGCAACTTTTCATAAAGTCGCAACTCTTCATTTAAATCGCAACTCTTCTTAAAAGTCACAACTTTTGATAGAAGTAGCAACTCTTCATTAAATTCACAACTTTTGATAAATGTCACAACTCTTCATTAAAGTCATAACTTCTCATCAAAAGTCACATCTTTTCATGAAAGAGGAAGGTTAGTTTTTGAAATAAATAAATTTTAAAGGAAATGCTTGCTTTTGGCGGTGACACCTAGGAGGGCCTAGGGTTCTCTTTTATATAAATATATGATAGTTTAAAATTTGATAAAGCATAGCTTCTTTTTTACGGGAAACTATGCTTAGAGTGTTTCAAAAAGAGTTGATCATCATTCAACATCAAACCATATGTGTACAACACTCTTTTTTTTAATGTGTGATTATAACTTTCAAGCTATTTATTGTGCCTATTAAAATGATTATAAAGTTATCATTCAAATGAAGTTAACAAACCAAACAGAAAAATCTAGACATAATAAGACTTGTACATTTGTACCTGAAAATTAGAAGACACGTTTGTACCCGCTTAACAACAAAAGTTTATGCTGAATGATTAATATTGAGTATGGTTATATAGTGCAGTCTTGAAGATTTGTTGGTAAGAACTCTTTGATTGTAGCAACCCTAAAAATGGATATGCTAAATAATGCTCAATGTGTCTAGAATGTCAACGATTAGACTGGGTTCACATGGATTGATGGACGTGGAACCAGACCTCGTAAGCCTTGCTACATCCAAGACAACTAACTTGGGGAGTTAGTTTATCTAGGAAAGATTGGGTCCGACCCTGTAGGGTCATCGAATACGAAGATTTACTTGAAGGAGTCTTTACCGGACTTAAAAAGGGAAAATCTTAGGTTTGGAAGGTTTAGGGGTAAAATGGTCTTTTTCCAGGCTAAGGGTAGTATCGTAATTATACTAAATATATAATTAATTATTAAATTAATAAGATGGAGGGGCAATTTGGGGAGAGAGAGCCGAATTGAGCTCTTGAAATGAAGTCTTGCTTCACCCGGGTTCGAACCTAGGTGGAAGCAATGAATTGATGTGATTTTTATTTAAGCTATTGAATTAATATTATTAATTAATAATTATTCATTATCTGATTTAAAATTGAAGAAAAATGAGATTTTTAATGATTAAGTAAACCTTATTAGACTAAGTCCTAAACTAGACTTTTATGCCTAATATAACTCCTATTCTCTCACGCCTATTTCTCAACTCTCAAGCTCGATCTCCCTTATTATTTCACACAAAATTTCTCAGAAAAAATAATATACAAAAGCATAAAAATAAACCAAGTTCTTCACAATTGAAGAACTCACACGAACTCACAAGAAAATTAATCGCACACTAGGAAAAGGGAGGTTGTCCGTCGAGTTGGTGTGGACTTTGAGGGGATTTGGACGTGATTTTTGGAGAAGATTTTGGGAATAAAGTTGAGGTTTGAACGTCATAAAAGGTATGGGTTTTCTTACTCTTGGTCCCTTTCCCAAGAGACCCTTAAGGCTCAGATAAATTTACTCAAAAATTAGGGTTGTTCCCGTTCTTGTCGAACTCCTTGTCCCTAGTATCCCTTTGATCTCAATGTGAAATAGGTTAGATATCATGTTGTTGGTATGTTTTCTGGTAGTTTAAGTATGAAGTTTGATTTTAGTGATAATGTGTTCTTGATTATGTGTTTTGAATTGTAAGCATGTTTAGTTATGTCTACTGAAAGTATGTGAAAAATGATATGTTTTTATGGTTGAATTTTATGTGCGAATGTTTGTGTAAATCATGAGTTGTAAAAGTGGTAAAATGTTGCTGGATGAAATGGTAATTCTTTGCTGAATATAATAATAAAAATATTACACTTAAAGATGTACCAAATGATCCACGAAATGCCTTAAGAATTAACGTATGAATGATGATAAAAAGAAGCTGAAAATAGTGAACAAATTTCCAGCATTTGGTAGGTTGGGTTCGGCCAAACAAAGATGTACAAAATTCAATAAAAAATGAATGTAAAATAAGTGAGATCACTAAGGATAGAACCCAAGAAATCATTGCACGAAAGCTAAAAAAAATTAACAACAGATTAAGACAAAAATGGATTGGAAGATATCAAATTTCCAGCCAGCTGGAAATTGTAGTCTCGGCCAACTTTAAAAAAATGAACTTCGTTTAAAAAGTTTTTTAAATGTGAGGTCATTGAGGATTAAAACCATGACATAAGTAAATGAAAATTTCATTAAAATTTCGTTAGAAAAATGCAAGGAAAAATAGATGTGGTGAGTGGGGATTGAACCCATAACCTCTTGAGTGGATGAGAGAGTTAGGAGAAAACTAAAGGAGAAAATAAATGTGGAGAGTGGGGATTAAACCCACAACCTCTTGGATAGGTGAGAAGGTTAAGAGATAAAATAAAAGAAAAATAATGAGCTTGTGGGGGATTGAACCCACAACCTCCTTGACCTAAACGAAAAAGGAGAGGAGAAAAAGAAAGGAAATATTATGGGGTTGATGGGGATCGAACTAGGGTCCCCCAAATCTGAAAAATGCGATTATCAAGTTTAAAATAAGATTAAGTGTTGTCCAAGGGATTCGAAATCGGGTTCCCTTGACCAATTCCGTATTAACACATAAGTCATACGTAAATAAATATTTCATAAATGATGACTCTAAAGATTGAAATCAATATCTTGTCATATCTACAAGATGCATAAGTCTTGTACCACATAATCTTTGGAAAATATGAATCACTTAGAAAAACTATGAATGAAGCCCCATGGCTTGTATGTATAAACTCAAAAGTCTAGCATACGTTTAAAAGTAAGTGAACCTAATATGTATGTGATGAAATGATGTAACCCTAAAAGGGTTAACTAAGAGTGTGAAACACACTTAATGTCCAAGTGCATTGCCGTATGATGAAATGAACAATGAAATGACGAAATGAACAAAGAAATGATGAAATGAACAATGAAGTGATGAAACCCTAGAAGGGTTAAGTAAGAGTGTGAAACACACTAAATGGCGAAGTGCATTGGCATATGATGAAATGAACATTCACGTAAAATGGGGTGAGTAATTATGAAGAGAAAATGTGCTAATGTTAATGAATGTGGTGACAAAATGATACGAGGCTAATGTAAAAGATGAGAGCAATCTCAAATGATCCTAAGTAAATGTTACCAAAACGTACTCACCTATGAGAGTGTAAAGTTAATGAAGAGACTAGTCTCTATGAAAACGCTAATTAAAGTATTGATATTAACACACTTAATACTAATGATGAAATGAGAAATCATCTATTGAGCAATGATTTCCTCATACTAGAAGCCAGATTCCTTGACATTTGAGTGGAATGTAATGGGACTTTATATTGAGCACCGATAGACTAGGTATAAGCGGTGATGATTTTTTTTGGGAAGGGCGGAGGTTCTCGTTATTCTCATGAGATGAGACTGTCCGGCATGCCGGGTATGAGTCTCCTTATATCTCCTAGTCTTCGAACCTATACGTCCAATATAGGGATCTGGCGGGGTTCAATTCCCATGTACTCTAGCATGTTTTGGGTTACTTTGGCCGATGATTCCACCTCTTTTTGGTGTGGGGTTTCATGACATTGGATTTCATGATGTTCACATAATCTATGTCGGTTAGAGTTAAAGTTCCCCATGAATGAATCAGGCCAGCCTCAAATGATGCACATAATGAAATGAATGATACAGAGGTGTTGGCATAGGACAATCAAGAGGTGAGATAGACTTAAATAATGACACTAAGTCACTCTTGTTCATTGCACAGCGAACCCGATGAAAGTCTTAAACTACATCCTAGGTATACCTGGTGTTTACACTAGCCTAGGAATGAAATGAAATGAAGTACGTATGAATGAATGAAGCAGACTCTGTGTTTGCTAAAGAAGGCTCCCTAGTTGAGGTCCCATATGTTGAGCCCTCATTTTTGGGAAGTCTTGATGTCAATTCCATGATTCCAAGGTCTCATGGCATATGAACGAATGATCTGAAAAATTTTATGTGATATATGCAATACGTTATGTGCTATGTGTAAGATGTTATGTGCTGTGTGCAATATGATAAGTATGATGATGCATGTTACTCTCATGGAATGACTTTGCTAATCCAAATTAGGAAAGTTCACTCACTTTCCTAATCAAAATATGGAAAGCTCACTAACTTTCGTAATCCCAATTTGGCCAGTCCACTAATTTGACTTTCCATAATCATGTTGTTTGGAAAGAGCTGTTCTTAATCATACATTTCCTTAGTGTGTGCTTGCATATACCCATACTTAGTGCAAGTGTGTACTAATCCCATACAACTCTACAATTTTAGGTGCAGGCACAGGTGGACGCTAGATCTATAGGTTGACGCTGCAACTAACCGGACGTGGAGCATTCAACCGGACTTGGTAGCCCCTCATGCTTTCAAAGATGCTTGCCCATTATATTCTAGCTTAGTTATAGGATTAAGATAGTGGATATGTTCCACTAGCATTTCTCTCCGCTTTTATTCAGACATTGTATTGGTGCCATTTTGGCAAGTATACATTAAATTCTATATTAAACTATTTCTTTCATTTGATGATCTTAATGTTATATGGTTGATGTGGAAAAATTATGAATCTAATAGAATAATTAGTATGTATGTTAAGAAACAAAAAGTTTCAAATTTTCTGCCAATATTAACCTAGACGAAGTAAGAATGAGTGAGTAGGCTTGTCTGCGACCTCTGAGAGGTCAATGACACCGGTCTCGTCTGGGGTCTAGAATCCGGTCGTGAAAAAGTTGGTATCAGAGCAGTAGTTTAAATTCTGAGGATAATAAGTTCACATCAACCACATTGAGTAGTTTCTAAGTCAAGGTAGTGAAGTGCACCACTGTCCTTGATTAGAGACTGCATGATGCGTAGGAAAATTTCCCTTCTTCTAATCTTATCGTGCCTTCTCTAATATCGGATTTCTTGGTGTTAAGAGCGTATCTAACATCAACTCTTGAAGTTTCCAAAAGATGAATACAAGGAGAAAGAAGTCAGAGAGATTGG
The DNA here is from genome assembly GCF_001406875.1 of Solanum pennellii. Classification (NCBI taxonomy): domain Eukaryota; kingdom Viridiplantae; phylum Streptophyta; class Magnoliopsida; order Solanales; family Solanaceae; genus Solanum; species Solanum pennellii. The sequence goes on along the minus strand of NC_028648.1, from coordinate 70,164,446 downwards.
AGGAACAACTGCTGGAGTAATTTAGGTTCCTTCCTAGGCTCCAGCTTCTAGAATAGAGATTCCTGTTAACCAATCTGGGTTGACATATGGAGAAGTAAGGACAACTTTGGTACAAATGGCCCAAGCTAGCACTTTACAAGCTCAAGTTATTGGGTTTGATTGATGCGGAGATGTCTGAGTTTGCATCCTACTAGCTAAAGGATGTAGCTCAATCCTTGTATAAGGTGTGGCAGGATAGAAGACCTTAGGAGGGGGTCCTATTACTTGGGATCTTTTCAAGATGGCTTTTCTAGGGCGTTTCTTTCCCAGATAAATGAAGGAGGCTAAGGTTGAGAAATTTATCAACCTTAAGCAGGGCTCGATGTCAGTCAGCGATTACTTCCTGAGGTTCGTAAGACTTTACAGCCTAGGAGAGGCCACCTTGTACGAAGTGTGGCATACTGCATGGGGGAGAATGTATGACTGACTCTAACGCTTGTTACAGTTGTGGAAAACCGGGTCACATGATAAAGGATTGTCCGAATAGGAGAATTCAATAACAAGGGAAGTAGAGAGTTCATCCTAATGGTCTAAGTGAAGAGGATCCAAGGAGGCAACGATTCTTTTCACTCAAGTCTTGGGGTGCAGGGGAAGGCACCTCTGGTGAAGTCTCATGTGCTAAGCCTTAATTAGTCTTTCATGTATATGACTGCGTATGGTGTTTATGCACTAGTATGAGACTAATATGTTTTGAGTCATCATGTTGGTTGCCGATTTGTATGACTTACATGTTTACTTATGTTGTATGCTTTGATGAGACTAGTTTATGAAAGAGTTCCTTAGCCTTTTAATGTGAATCTACTAGTAAGTTTCAAGGATGTGCCCTATCATGTTAATATGTGAATAAAATATTCACCAATGGGGAGTATTGAATTACCTATGCATGCATACATTCTATAAATGACTTACTTATTGTTAGTATAGAGTAGTTTCATTATGGGACGAATGTTCCTAAGAGGGGGGAGATTATGTAACAACCCTAAAAATAGAAATGCAAAGTAATGCTTAATGTGTTTAGAATGCCAACGATTAGACCGGGTTCACACGGATTGATGCCCATAGAATTAGACCTCGTAACCGTTGATGCATCCAAGACAACTAACTTGGGGAGTTATTTGAGCTAGTAAAGGTTGGGTCCAACCATGTAGGACTCTCGAATACGAAGATTTACTTGAAGGAGTCTTTACCTGACTTGAAAAGGGAAAATCTTAGGTTTGGAGGGTCTAGGGGTAAAATGTTCATTTTTCAAGATAAGGGTAGTATCATAATTACCCTAAATATAAAATTAATTATTTAATTAATACGGTGGAGGGGCAATTTGGGGAGAGAGAGTCGAAATTGAGCCATTTAAGTGAAGTCTTGCTTCACCCGAGTTCGAACCTAGGTGGAAGCAATAAATTAATGTGATTTTTATTTGTGATTTTGAATTAATATAATTAATTAATAATCATTATTCATTAGATTATTTAAAATAAAATAGAAAAAAGATTTTTAATAATTAAGTACACCTTATTTGACTAAGTCCTAAAGTAGACTGCTATGCCTAATATAACTCCTACTCTCTCACGCCTATCTCTCAACCCTCACGCTCAATCTCCCTTATTATTTCACATGAAATTTCTTAAAAAAAAATAAGATACAAAAGCATAAAAATAAACCAATTTCTTCACACTTGAAGAACCCTCACGAAATCACAAGAAAATTAATCGTACACTAGGCTATGGAAGGGTGTCCGTCGAGTTGGTGTTGACTTTGAGGGGATTTGGACGTGATTTTTGGAAAAGAGTTTGTGAATAAATTTGAGGTTTGAACTTCATAAAAAGTATGGGTTTTTTAACTCTTGGTCCCTTTCCCAAGAGACCCTTAATGCTCATATGAATCTACTCGAAAACTAGGGTTGTTCCAGTTCTTGTCGAACTCCTTGTCCCTAGTATCCATTTTATCTCAATGTGAAATAGGTTAGAGATCATAATGTTGGTATGTTTGCTGGTAGTTTAAGCATGAAGTTTTATTTTCGTGATAATGTGTTCTTTATTATGTGTTTGGAATTGTAAGCATGTTAAGTTATGTCAACCGAAAGTATGTGAAAAATGATGTGTTTTTATGGTGGAATTTTATGTGCGAATGTTTGTGTAAATCATGAGGTGCAAAATTGGTGTAATGTTGCTGGGTGAAATGGTAATTCTTTGCTGAATATAATCATAAAAATATTACACTTAAAGATGCACCAAATGATCCACAAAATGCTTTAAGAATTAACGTATGAATAATGATAAAAAGAAGCTGACAATAGTCAATGAACTTCCAGCATTTGGTAGGTTGGGTTCGGCCAAGCAAACTAGTCAAAAATGCAATGAAAAATGAATGTAAAATACGTGAGATCACTAAGGATTGAACCCAAGACATCATTACATGAAGCTACAAAAAAATCAACAAAAGATAAAGACAAAAATGGATTGGAAGATATTAAATTTCCAGCCTGCTGGAAATTGTAGTCTGGCCAACTTTTAAAAAAAATGAGCTTCGTTTATTTTTTTTTAAATGTGAGGTCATTGGGGATTGAACCCATGACATTACACAATGAAAATTTCATAAAACTTTCGTGAGAATAATGCAAGGAAAACTAGATGTGGTGAGTGGGGATTGAACCCACAACCTCTTGAATGGATGAGAGAGTTAGGAGAAAAATAAAGAAGAAAATAAATATGGAGAGTGGGGATTGAACCCACAACCTCTTGGATAGGTGTAAAAGTTAAGAGATAAAATAAAAGAAAAATAATGAGCTTGTGGGGGATTGAACCCACAACCTCCGTGACTTAAACGAATAAGGAGAGGAGAAAAAGAAAGGAAATATAATGGGGTTAATGGGAATCGAACTAGGGTCCCCCAAATCTAAAAAATGCGATTATCAAGTTTAAAATAAGATTAAGTGTTGTCCAAGGGATTTGAAATCGGGTTCCCTTGGCCAATTCCGTATTGACACATAAGTCATACGTAAGTAAATATTTAATTAAATATGCCTCTAAAGATCGAAATCAATATCTTGGCATATCTACAAGATGCATAAGTCTTGTATCACATAATCTTGGGAAAATATGAAACACTTAGACAAACTATGAATGAAGCCCCATGGCTTATTTGTATAGACTCATAAGTCTAGCATACGTTTAAAAGTAAGTGAACCTAAGATGTATGTGATTAAGTGATGTAACCCTAAAAGGGTTAAGTAAGAGTGTGAAACACACTAAATGGCCAAGTGCATTGGCGTATGATGAAATCAACAAAGATATGATGAAACCCTAGAAGGGTTAAGTAACAGTGTGAAACACACTAAATGGCCAAGTTCATTGGCATATGATGAAATGAACATTCATGTAGAATGGGGTGAGTAATTATGAACAGAAAATGTGTTAATGTTAATGAATGTGGTGACAACATGATATGAGACTAATATAAAAGATGAGAGCAATCTCAAATGAGCCTAAGTAATTGTTACCAAAACGTACTCACCTATGAGAGTGTAAAGTTAATGAAGAGACTAGTCTCTATGAACAATCTAATGAATGTATTGAGATTAACACATTTAATAGTAATGATGAAATGAGAAATCATCTATTGAGCTATGATGTCCTCATACAAGAAGCCATCTTCCATGACGTATGAGTTGAATGCAATGGAACTTTATACTGAGCACCGATAGACTAGCTATGAGTGGTGATGCCTTCTTTCGGAAAAGGCGGAGGTTCACGTAACTCTCATTAGATGAGACTGTTCGTCATGCCGGGTATGGGTAACCTTATATCTCCTAGTCTTTGAACTATATGTCCAATATAGGGATCTGGCGAGATTCAATTACTATGTACGCTAACATGTTTTGGGTCACATTGGACGGTGATGCCACCTCTTTTCGATGTGGGGTTTCATGACACTGGATTTCATAATGCTTACATGATCTATGTCGGTTAAAGTTAAAGTTCCCCATGAATGAGGCCAGCCTCAAATGAGGCACATAATGAAATGAATGATACCAAAGGTGTTAGGATAGGGTAATCAAGAGTGAGCTAGACCTAAGTAATGACACTAGCTCATTCGTGATCATTGCACATCGAACCTGATGAAAGTCTGAAACTACATCCTAGGTATAGCTGGTGTTTACACTAGCCTATGAATTAAATTAAATGAAGTACTTATGAATGAATGAAGCAGACTCTGTGTTTGCTAAATAAAGCTCCCTAGTTGAGGTCCCATATGTTGAGCCCTCATATTTGGGAAGTCTTGATGTCAATTCCATGATTCCAAGGTCTCATGGCATATGAGCGAATAATATGAAAAATGTTATGTGCTATATGAAATATGTTATGTGCTATGTGCAAGATGTTATGTGTTGTGTGCATTATGATAAGTATGATGTTGCATGTTACTATCATGGCATGCCATTGCTAATCCAAATTAGGAAAGTTCACTCCCTTTCCTAATCCAAATTTGGAAATCTCACTAACTTTCCTAATCCCAATTTGACAAGTCCACTAACTTGACTTTCCATAATCATGTTGTTAGGAAAGAGTTGTTCTTAATCATGTATGTCCTTGGTGTGTTCTTGCACATACCCATACTTAGTACAAGTGTGTACTAATCCCATACAACTCTACAATTTTAGGTGAAGGCACAGGTGGACGTTAGAGCTACAGGTTGACGCTGAAACTATCCGGACGTGGAGCATTCATTTGGTAGGCTCTCACGCTTTCGAGTATGCTTGCCTATTATATTCTAGGTTAGTTATAGGATTGAGCTAATGGAGTATGTTCCAGTAGCGTTTCTTTTCGCTTTTGTTCAGACATTGTATTGGTGCCATTTTGGCAAGTATACAATTAATTCTATATTAAACTATTTCTTTCATTGATGATCTTAATGTTAGATGGTTCATGGTGAACAATTATGAATCTAATATAATGATTAGTATGTATGTTAAGAAACAAAAGTATCAAATTTTCCGCTAAAATTAGCCTAGACGAAGTAAGAATGACGTAAGTAGGCTTGTCTGCGACCTCTGAGAGGTCAATGACGTCGGTCTCGTCTGGGGTCTAGACTCTGATCATGACATTGATATTCCTCAATTACTTAATTTTATTCCTGTCAACTTCTCATAATTAGCAAAATATGTTTCAAAATTCTATATTAATTGAACGTTTATTAGTGCTCATTCATTACCATCAAAAGAAAGAAAACAATTTAGTATAATGATATTTTATAAAGTATATACTATTTTGTTGTTACACACATAGTAATTGAGTAGGACTGCTGAACTTTGTATTCTTCTCCTCTATTATGTAGTTCAAATATTACTATCTAATTAGATATTTAATTTATGTTTTGATTAATTCTTTTATTACATTTTAATTTAGTATAGGTGTAAAATAGTAATTCAACTTTCCATTTTGAAATGTCCTACTTTTAATAGTATATGATATGATGTGAAGATCGAAAAATGATAGGCTAGAAAGTTTAAGAATTTGAATCATTAAGTATCGATGCATGAATTTAAATAAAATTATTATTTAATAGTAAATTAATATAATATTAATATTTAATTTAGTTTAGGAATAAAATGAGGGTAGAATGGTAATTCAATTTTTAAGTTAACACACAGTGAACTATGAACCTGTGTGCTCCAATTAGTCCATATCCACATTTCAAAGTTCAAATATGCAAAGGGATTCACGGATCAACATATATTTGAATTTGAGTTATATTGCAACAGAAGCTTTTCATAAATAGATATTATACTAAAAGAAGAAATATGCTGCTAGCTTAGCAATAATATAAAAAGCGTTTGTCAGTATTTGTAGCTAAATCAATTATATTAGAATAGATTTACCTGAAATAAACTCTTTTTGTAGGAGAAATCTAGACAAAGAAGGCAAATGAAATAATTGGACAAACCCACCTTATGATACACTTTATAGATTATTTAATGAATGTGTAAAGATTGACCAAAATAAATATCATTGAGAATATTAAACTATGTACAACCAATAATAATAAATGAAGAATGTAAAAAGAAGTTACTATTGGAAGAAGAATGAAAGAAAATTTAATGAGTGAAATAAATTTCAGAATTCCTACACACAAGAATTGAAGGAATAGTAAATAAAGGTTTTTCTTGGAAGACTTATATTTATAGAACAAAATTACGGAAAGATGAAAAGGCACATGGAAAATTGAAAGGTCAAATATTATTGAAATAAATATAAAAAAGATAGAGATGAAACTTAACTTAAAAAGATACATGAATCTACTTTAATTTCTTGTCTTTAAGGAATAGTTACTCATTTGTATTTTTTACAAATTTGTGTGAGAAATTTGAAAGATCAAGATTTTGAAATATATATATATATATATATATATATATATATATGAAAATTACAAAAGTTTTTATTTAGTAGAGGGGCAAAATGGTAGTTCAACTTTTTCCTTTGAAGCTTCACACTTATAATAATATATGATATGATATGATATGATATGATATAATGGCACCATCATTTCTTTGTAAATTGTTATGAGTGATGTTCTGAATACAGAAAATTTTCTCCTCACTTCATTCCAAGCTTGTGACTGACTTTGAATCTTGGATTCATTATCCCTTCCCTAACCAATCATGAATATTTCTATTCTGCTGTCACTCCCGAGACAATCTCATCAACGATACACTCAAGCTTTTCATTTAAGAGACTGAATGAGCTGATATGTTGAACGAAGTTGCATCACATTTCATATTAACTCAAACTTTTCACCCGAAATTGTCTAGTTTGCAAAATATTTTGTGGCTTGACGGATATATTTCACAGTTTTACCAATACGTGTCATTTCCTTTCTAAGGCTGTTTAGTATCACAGAATCTGTTAGATCGCAGGAAATATATCGCTTTTGTGAATAAGTTTTGTACCGATAATATTATGTTGCAAGGTCCCATTTTATGCAAGAAATCTTTATTGCTTATTGTTTGTTAAATAAGGATATTGTGCAATAACGGTTAAGCAAGTCATTTAATTTGATGTTATATTCAAGTCCGGTACTGATCGTTGATACTGTAAAAGTAGTTTTCTTTCTTTCTTGTGCCAGCTCATGATCTAAACGAGTCACACATACACCCTAGTACATGTTCCTCGACGATAAGGACACCCCCGATGAGCGGGGGATTTCGTGACTTTTCTGATTGGATGTCTTCTATTTCTGATAAGTTGTTAAATAGTTGGCATATCAATGTCTGAAGTTTCTTGCAATGTGCAGGCTATTTCTTCTGAAGATTCATATGATAGACATAATAGAGACCGCAATATCACAAATTTTGGCTTGATATTCTGTTTTTTCTAGTTGGTGAATGGAAAAGATCATCGTTGATATCAGCACACTGGATGTCCCAAACATTACGGAGGAACATAATTCAACTTCTTGTTAAGGTATATATTATAACGAATCGAGAAAAAGTGAAGTTGTAGGCATGAACCAGCAACTTGATCAATGTTAATTTTGGAAAGACAGCTTGACCAATGTTTAAGAGTTAGTATTTACACATTGTTATACAACAATTGTATGGATATTTTCTATAGAACGTGCCCGTTGAACAAATGGCATGCCCAAATTCTGAACTTTTAGTTCGAAAGCCTCAGGATTACAATTATACGCCACATAAGCACCTGAAGTGCTAAACAAAATAGGTATCATTTAATCAGTTATTTGAGCTTTATAGCTGTCTCTCTTTTCCATTTTTTGTTTGAGAACTTCCTAATATGATGTGCTTATATAAATCACAGTCACTTTCTTTCGGATTGCGATTATTAGAAGTTCACTCCTGTCCTTACTATCTTTTCTAGCTCAGATTGAATCCAGATCCCGTACAGAAAGGCCCATTCTGGGGGTTGACGTCCCAACAGAATATTCTTTGTACTAGTTTTTATCTTTTCTTCCTATACTTTTTAAATAACCAACTCCCCCTTGATAGAATAAATTCTTTCTCCAGAAATCTCCCAAAAGTAACATTATTCCTTAAATTTCTTCTTATCCATCTATCAAATAAGCAATTTTCATCCTCCAAAATTCTAATTTTTTCCTCCATCCTAAAGCAAATCTCCTTCACAATAATCTTCCTACTGTTGAGAAGAAACAGTGGGCCAGGATTAATTAAGAAAGAACAAGAACTTTTGGGTAGATGGGGAAATGGGATGGTAGTTTAAATCCCCCCCCCCCAACAAAGCGAACAATCAAACCACTTGCGAGGAGCTTGTTAGGAGAAATAATCCATGGTAGCTACTTACCGATTCTATACAAGTTTCAACAATGAATGTGGTGTTACTGATATTCTAATAAACATGTTCCACCACCTTCAGCTTTAGGTCTCTTATATACCAAGAGCCTGTTTAGCTAAGCTTCAAAACCTGCATATTTTTGTTAGTGTACAAACTCAAAATGGTGTTTCTGAAAGAGTACGTCAAGAAAGTATGCGTCTTCCAATAATATAGAGGTTATAATAGAATTGCAAATGCTAAAAAGAGAGAGGTGCTTCAGTATCAAGACAACATACTAAACCAAGTTATGTTCATCACATATCCGTCTGTCTTTGAATAGCAATCTAAGTTTCTACAGGGGCGGCCAAAGCTGAAATACCTCCTTTTCTATATCTGGGACATTCAAAGGTTTTGACCCACAATCATCAACCAAAACTTAACAACTATTTCCAAGCATTGACAATGTTGGACAACTACCAATACTTCTGCATTCTCAACTCAGAGATTTTGTTGCGCAAAGGGCACATGAACATGAAGACACCCATTAAGGGAGACATCAGCGTTGGTCCGAAGCTGATCAATTCTAGCTGGTAAGGTGACCACCTGAAAAAAAATTATGTCAGACAACTTACAAATGGAGAACCTTTTGATTGTCGTATACTTCTTAGAGTGTTGTAATCAACTAATAGAAACGTAACAACCATATTGTTTTCAGATCCACTATAGAATTATCAATATTTGTGCATGGCAGTTTGTCATTACCAGAGAAAATTACCAGCCCAAAAAAGATGCAAATAAAGAAAAGATTGAGTTACTCTATCAAAGTCAAAATTAGTAAAATAAATAGCAAGGTATGAATCTTCTTGAAGGAAGTAACACCCCAAAGATTGTCAAGTTTGTTTGGCTGACTAGTAATGACCAGGCGACCAGCTGGATCAAATTGAACTCGTACCTATGTTTACAAAGAAATAAGGGCATTATACATTTTGAGATGTTGTAAAAAAATAAAAAAAATGAATGCACATGATGGAAACAAGTAGCAAGATTGGTATTATACCTCATCTCGTAAAAGCCCAGTGCATAGACCTCAAAGGAATCATTCTATTTGCATAAAGTCATTACAAACACACATTAGAGTAATGTAATGCATAATCGAAACGTTCTTAATTCTTCTACTTTTGATAGGAACTTACTATTTCACGAACATTGATTTTCACCCAATCAACAGGGAGTCCAACATCAACAACTTCCACATCCAACCTGGCAGATGGAAATCAATTTATCTTAACATCAACAACGGAGGAACAAAAAACATAAAGAGATAAAGATCAGTACTCTTTTTCTTTTAAGTGATGAAAATTGTTGGTGTACAAGATAAAAAGATTAGAATAAAAGATCAAGATAGGTACGACTAGCGACTTAGATTTTTTAGTTTCTGGAGCTTTCATTGGGTGCTCTACTTCATTTTGCCCTTGGTTCTTAGGAGAACCTGAATACAACAAGAAATTTTTCTGCGGTCACTATTCCTTTTTTTTTTTATAGAGTATGATCTAAAGCAAAAACTAAAGTTCTGGGATGATGATCCTGATATAGGTAAAGTGTTAACTAACAGCCAGTAAAGGCCAAAATTTTGGAAAGTGCCAGTCTTCATAGTGGGAAATTGTGAGGAGAAAACAACTCAATGATAGAGATATATGGAGTCAAGTTTGCAAGGAATTGACGAACAATCTTACAACTAGTTTTTAGGCTCTTCGCACCCTTTGGCGTATTGTAGGCACTCCTGTCCTATAAAAGATGAAAAACACCGAAATTACTTGTACATGGCAATAGAAAATATCAAACTTAAGAAAATCAACTTTGAGAACTTGAACGAAGTCAAAATACGTCTATGATTCAACAATATAGGGTAATAGGCTTCCCCATATATCAATCAAAAGGTGTACATCACATATAGTCAAAATACAGCAAATGTGAACTTACATTTCAAAACAACAAAGTAAACAATGTTACCTCATTGTCAACACCCCAAGAAAGAGGAGCAGCAGCAATAGGAAGTTGAAGCTCTCCATTTTGTGTACTATGCCTTTCATATGGTAGAAGTAACTAGCATACAGAGAAAATCATCAGATAATAGAACGTACAGAAACAAAAAGTAAGAGACAAATAACCTTTTAGGACAAAAGATGGGTTGTAAGTAAAAGTTTTCTAAGTCGATACTTCACAAAGAGCCAACCAATTTTTATGATAAGGTTAAATAATTTGTTAGTGATTGAATAAAATTCTATATACAAGCTGTGTACCAAGAAATAGAGAGCCTATACAAAAATACCGCCCTCCACAAAAGACACCGAAACATCTATACAAGTAGGGACCTGATAGGTGCATAAAAATGAAACTAAAGATAAAAAGGCTAATCCTTACATTTACAACATCAAATTCTATCACTTCAAACACTCTCTCCCTATCCTCCCGTACAACCCACATGAAAGATAACATCACAAACCACCTACCCACTAACAAGGCAACACAATTTAGGTCCCAGAAACTCACCTTGTACCGAATATTAGAAGCATGGTGGACAACAGTCAAAATATGCTAATAAAGATCAAGGGAAGAGAACTTCATGTTATTACCTTCTCATAGAAGCTGTGAAATGTCCAAGAAAAAGTAGTGCAAGTCCTGAAATAGGAGATCATCAGAGCCTTAGAAAAAGCATTAGAGAAAGTCGTATAATAGTAGATAGAAGGCATTGGTATTGTCTTATATATTCAGTTAATTATCATTCTAGTAAATTCTTATATTATTTGAGAATCAAACGATATCATGCTTATTATAACCCCATTGTGTATTCTAAGTTACTCATCTAATTGGAGACATCAGACATCGGCACTCATTTCACATTGAGCTAATCTAGCAAATAAAAGCATTGCACCAGTATCTCATAAAATTTAGACTCCCTATTCAGATTCATGTGTAAATATTTTAGGCTTCAAGTCCATGCATCCTTAACTCCAGAACCAATTGCGACCACTCAAATACGTGTATAAGATCTCTTGTCCCCTTTTTTTTGACCAAGACGTAACAGAAAGAAAGATGCAACATTCCTTGGGTATGTTGTTGTTTGTTGTTAATGTGGCGTATCTTTCTTAGAACTTATAGCCTAAGTTAATCGATGTGGGTGTCCGATATTTGTGCGGATCTAGATGTTGGATCCTTCATGATCTAGTTTTAAGATTTTGGGATATGGATCCATGTAGGGATACGAGTGCATGGATTCGCCAAAAGATAATTAAAATGTTTAAAAAAAGAGTTAGAAAACCTAAATTATGAGATATTAGGGGATAACTTGAGGAGAATCTAGGAAGGGGATTAACGGAAAAAGGAGTGACATATACATTTATGTATAAAAGGTATTTCATTTTCTTCAATTTCACCTTAGCTGTTGTATTGATTACAAACAATCATTAAAATTGTCCACACTTATCCCATTGATTTCGGTCAAAGCACCCAAAATCAGTTGACCGAATTGGACACAGATACCACACCCATGTCGTGTAAACATGCGTGTGTCACCAAAAGTGAAGAGTCCGAGCAACTTAGCTTATAGCTTGATGTTGGAATGTTTGTTGTTATTTTTGCAAAAACACTTCATGCTTTCTTCATATTTTCAATTTTAGTAGTTTAAATAATCTCTCCACTATAAAAAGAATGCCTCTTTCCAAAGTTACCAAGTTCAAAGAAAAGAATGCCTCTTTACTTTTTTGGCCTTAATTTCAATGTGTCACAACTCACATGACATGTTCAAGACCATATAATTGAAGGATATTTTGGTATATCTACGCATCTTTGGTTTAGCTAAACTCGATGAACCTTCAACCTAAAATTCCTATTGGAACAAATTTTTATCGTCATTGATCCATTTGAATCATTACTAAACTTAAAAAGCTTACTCAATCTCGACAATTTATTATTCATATGCTATTATGAATTAAAGACATGCCACTATAGTGAAATTTGTAGACAGAAAAACCTTAGGTACTAGTGCTAATGCATCTCGGCTCGAGTCCGAGTGTTAGTATACCATCTTCTAAAAAAGATAAAAAGATCTTATTATGAATTCAATTCTTGATTTCCATTAGGAATTATGTAATTAAGAGAAATTAAACTACCTTTTTTAAATTTGTTTTCATGATTTCAACCTTAGAGCATACAATAACTCACACTTCCATTTCGACCGTTTCAATTGTAATTGTTAAAAAATTCCACATCGGAAGAGGAATGGGAAAGTTTCCTCCTTATATGGACTTGGGAAAACCTCCCCTAGTGAGCTAGCTTTGTGGGTTAAGGTAGACTCAAGTGTCATATCTTTATGTGGTATTAGATTCACACTCATCTCAATTTATTGTTCACCGATGTTGGGTCCCCATTGACAACGGTTCACGCTCTAGTTGTGGTATGGGCAAAAGGGGGCGTTAATAAATCCCAAATCCGAAATCGGATGAGAAATTTGACTCTTTATATAGACTTGGACAAACCACCGCCCATGAACTGGGGTTGGGTTGCATCCAAATGCCATATCTTTACGATAATTACCATTCATTTGATAACTTTTTAATCGATAAAATCATAAAAATATACGATTTATCAGAAAAAGGCTAAAGTTGTTGTTTTCTATATAATAAGATTATTAGTTACTCGTGGATTTTTTTGGGACATTTCCCACCAAGTGATTTATATGAATCATTAATTTTCCTTTAATAAAGTTTCTCCCTAACTCATATTAGTCTATATATCGAAAAAATTGTTATAATGTTAAGTAAAATAACTAGACCAAGTGTTATTTTCATCCAAGGCTACAAGATTCAAAAAGATTATTTACTTTCCTAAACTCTATTTCAAGTCAAAACCAAACAAATAAATTGAAACAACGGGAATAGTTATTAAGATTTTATATAGTTCATGAACAATTGTTCGTCTATACCTTCTGATAGCAACCAAACAACTTTTTTCTCTCACATGTACCCAAAATATATGGTAACATTTCACATCGAAAACAACTTAAATAAACTTCAAAATTACTTGAGGAGAATATGGAAGGAGATTAACAGAAAAGGATTGACATAGAAATTTCTAGATAAAAGGTATTTCATTTTCTTCAATTTCACCTTGGTTTTGTATTGATTCATTAAAAGTGTCCACACTTATTCCATCAATTTTGGTCAAAGAACCCAAAATCGGTTGACCAAATTGGACACGGATCCAACACCCATGTAATCTAGACACGGGTGTTGCACCAAACATAAAGAGTCTTACCAACTTATCTTATAGCTTGATGTTGGAATCTATATTGTTATTTACGCAAAAGAATTTCGTGTTTTCTTCATATTTTCAATTTTAGTAGTTTTAATACTCTCTCTCCGCTGTCAAAAAAATGCCTCTTTCCAAAGTTTCCATGTTCAAAGAAAAAAAATGTTTTTCCCTCTTTTGACAATTCTTAATTTTAGCGTGTCACAAGTAGAGTCCGAACAACTAAGCTTATAGCTTGATATTGGAATATATGTAGATATTTTTGCAAAAGCACTTCATATTTTTTTCCTATTATTAATTTTAGTAGTTTTAATACTCTATCTGCTATAAAAAGGTCTCCTTCTAAAGTTACCAAGTTCAAAGAAAAGAATATCTCCTCCCTTTTTGGCAATTCTTAATTTTAAAGTTTCACAACTCACATGACATGTTCCAAACCACAAGATTAAGGACATATTGGTATATTCCAAGCTTCTTTGATTTATCTAAACTCAAATCTAAAATGAAGCTTCAACCTAAAATTCTTTTTTGAACAACTTTTTATTATCATTGATCTATTTATCATTATTAAACTAAAATAGCTTAATCAATTTCTACAATTACTTATTCATATGTTATTCAGAGTTCAAGATAGCCCGCTATGGTGAAATTGGTATACACACTTTTCTTAGGAAGAAATGCTAATGCATTTCGGCTCAAGTTCGAGTGGCACTATACTATCTTCTCAAACGGATAAAAAGATCTTATAATAAATTTGATTACCGATTTTTATTTAAAATTATGTAATTAAGGGTCGCTTCGTTTTAATTTTTTATGATATTTTTAACCTTGAGCATACATTAACTAAAATTTCCTTTTCGATTGTTTCAATTGTAATTGTTTAAAAGTCCCACATCGGAAGCGGAATGGGAAATTAGACTCCTTATATCGACTTGGACAAACCTCCCCTCATTAGCTAGCTTTTGAGGTTGAGGTAGACTCAGGTGCCATATATTTATATGGTCTTAGACTTAGACTCATCCAGTTTGTTGTTCACCAATATTGGGTCCCTATTTATAAGGCTCACACTTTGGTTGAGGTATGGGCGTACAACAAATGATAAGAAATCCCACATCGGAAAAGGGATGCAAAATTTGACTCGTCATATGGAAATGGAAAAACCGACGCTCACGAGCTGGAGTTGAATTGCGTCTAGGTGACATATGTTTACAATAATTACCATTAATTTGATAACCTTTTTAGTCTATGAAATCGCAAAGTTATATGATTCGTCAGAAAAAGGCAATAGTTGCTCTTTTGTATAAAACAAGATTATGTTACTCATTGGATTTCTTCGTGACATTTCCCACTAAGTGATTTATATGAATCATTACTTTTCCTTTCATGGAGTTTCTTCCTAATGTATATACTTCTGCATTTTCAAAAAATTGTTATAATTTTAAGTAAAAGAACTGGAACCAAAGCTATATTTATCAAAGGCTATAAGATTCAAAAAAATTATTTACTTTCTTAAAGACTACGTCAAGTCAACACAAGACAAACATTTGAAAGAACAGGAGTAGATATTAAGGTTTTATATAGTTCATGAACAATGTTCTTCTACCACCATCTGATATGTATTCTTGCAACCAAGCAGCTTATTCCTTTTTCATGTACCCACAATATATCGCAGCATTTCACATCCAAAACAACATAAATAAACATCAAAATCATGGCACATCATCACTAAAACAATGACAGACAACATCTCCCGTACAAATTGCATATTGGGAATTTTATATTTGACGAGTAAAGGAGAAATATTCTTATCAAGTTGCCATAAAAACAGAAATAACAAGTCCCAACTAAATGCTGACTTGGGGGGGGGGGATTAAAGGAGTCTCCCAAATGCCGCCACGACTTCAATTCAGTTACTTACAAAGATAAAGTAGCTTATTAGTACACCATCAAAAGTATATAGGAATAACATAAAATTCATCTCACAGACTCATAACTTATTGCATCATTAAATAATCAACCTAGTAACAGAAGAAAATACACAACCACCTCTTGATTTTTTTTAATTATACTATAAAGTATAGAGCTACATTACTTATCTCTTAAAAGAAAAATTAAGAATACTATCTCTAACAACTCTAGGTTCACACCGTGATATTTGGAAAGAGAAACATATCCCTTTATAGATGCCTTACACATGGCCGTGTAAATAAGCCGCAAATTTTTTTTAACAAAAATAACCACATAAAATCATGGTTAATCAAGAAATAATTCCTTGACTTATTGCACTCGATTGTTGACCAATTGCTTATGATTAACTGAGGACATTTTTGTTAAGGGTCCAGCCCATTGATGGGTGGCCCATATATTTTGGGCCTTGTTGACTTCTTCTAGAAGTCTTTGGCAGCTGATGTTAAGGGGCTGGGGTTTTGTTTTGGACGTGCAGAGAGAGAAAGAGAGTGAGAGGAGATAAAAAAAAAACAGATTTTGAGAGAGAGGGTTTGAGAGAAGAGTTGCTGGTTTTTTCTGGACAGCGAGACAAAATTTCAGCTTGCAAGAGATCCGACCATTGGATCGTTCTGAAATTTTCACAGCTGGTTCACAACACATAGCACTACATCTTGACCGTTCAGATCGTCAATCGGAGTTCTTGATCGTCTGTTATTGCAGCTGGCGTAACCTGCGTTTTTTGGTGATATTTCCCAATTTCTCTTCTCTTTTGTGTTGGCTCTTATGTATGTTGTTGTTGGTGGGCTGTGACATCCTTGTAGACTGAGTTGGGTGTTTTTACCCTCAATTTGCATAATAAGAGAAGAAGAAGGGTGGACTCCTTCAAGTCCCGTGGTTTTTATCCTTCATACCGAAGGGGTTTTCCACGTATAAATCTTGTGTGTCACTTGCGTATTTATAATTCATATTTGCTTGTGATTCAATTGATG
>NC_028648.1:70104505-70143273 GCF_001406875.1 Solanum pennellii | reverse complement strand
TTGGTGATATTTCCCAATTTCTCTTCTCTTTTGTGTTGGCTCTTATGTATGTTGTTGTTGGTGGGCTGTGACATCCTTGTAGACTGAGTTGGGTGTTTTTACCCTCAATTTGCATAATAAGAGAAGAAGAAGGGTGGACTCCTTCAAGTCCCGTGGTTTTTATCCTTCATACCGAAGGGGTTTTCCACGTATAAATCTTGTGTGTCACTTGCGTATTTATAATTCATATTTGCTTGTGATTCAATTGATGTGTTGCTGATTTGAGCTTGGTTAATATAGTGGTGAATTTCTTTTGGTAAATTGGTAAAGTATATTTGGTTGATTGTCTTGAAGTCGATCCTTGTAGGTGTTGTATCCTACTTGTGTTGTTTTGCGCCTCCCCCTACAATTTTTTGGAAGTGAATAATATCCTCTGTAGTTATTGACTCTATTAAAAAGGTAAAATCTATAATCGAGAACTGATCAAATATAAGTGCAAAATAAAAGGCTTACACGATCATAGCCACCTAATCTGATCACTGATCTCCATTAACCTAGCACGAAGAACATTAAAATATATAATATGTACGAGGAACAAGGTGAAAATAAAAAGGCTCAATGATAAAACTATGATACACTTACATTAAGAAATTAAGTGGATGACCGTAAAACTTAGGTAGTTTAAGTTCCATCGCCTTCTCCCGGTAAAAGGTACTTAGTTTTCCTATAAATGGTGCTTGATACACAGGAGAGATTTCATCATCCTCACCATCAGCCATCTAAAATTTGGAAAAAAACATTAAAAAAGTCATGATGAATAGACAACGATCTTGGAATCCTGGTTATATGCTTATTTATTGTGGTTCTTATATACTTCTATTTATGTCAATATCGTACAAACAATTATGAATAGTATAAAACTAAATTTAAAAAGAGGAGTATACAGTAATGGATTGTATGTTTCTCTATTTTTACAGTGTTATTCTTTTGTGAGTTGTAAAATTATATTTGTATTGATACATATTAATTAATAATAAATTATTTCGATAATAACAGGCTTGGGCTTGTATGTAGCGATCAAATGCACAGATATATAGTTTATTTTATCCAAAATATTATTTCGCTTGTTTGTGGATTATGGGTAAACCTTTAAAGTTTAAAGTCAAAGAGTAAAAATTTATTAAACATGGAGTTTATCCACAGAGTAAACATGGTCAAAAGATCAATATCGTATTTCTAAGTTACCCAACTTCAAGGCCTTCATTTAAGATATATATAGTTCTAAAATATGAATGTGCTTCCATTTGATACATGTATTTAAACAAACTTATGGGTGGCATTCTTTCCGCATATATCATAGTGTTTTTTTAAAAATAATACTGTATGAAATTCAATCAAATATATTTAGTGTTCACGAATAAATATTTAAATTCCAATTAAAATCATATGAAGTTTGTAGGTGCACAACTAGTTTCGAATGCAAGATATCCAATATTCTAGTCACTATTGATGTATTTGCCCAACTTAAGTAGCTTTCTTTGTACATGTATGTCATAATCATGGATTCTTGTATAATCATATTTATATTTTTGATGAAATTTCATAAACAAGACTTTTTAATCTAAAATTTGAAAACAAATATTATGAATAAGTGTATGTACCATTGCACAAATATTCTTAGATGCTTCCCCATTCTTCAAGTCCTCCCCCTTTGAATCACTCTGTTCAGCTGTATTTTCCTCACCATTGCATTTGCAAGTCATAACACCGTATTGTAAATGATCGGGGACTCATCAGACACAATAACATCACTAGCAGGGACATTCTTTTCCGCATCTAGCATCCCTACATCACCCTTATCCATTCTGACAACTAGTCATATGCAACATATCATATGTATCAAATTTTAGCATTCTAATACTTGTCTCCTCAATAAAGCACCCAAAAGTAAAATGAGAGGGAAGAAATAACTTCCAAAAAAACTGAACGCATCACTTTGAAATCTATTTTTTACAAGAAAATAGAATTTATATATGATTCATTCTTAAACATCTTTTCTTTCTTTTCCATTGAAATAACTTGAACCCTTGTTTGTTAGTATTTGTGAGTAATTTGGAGTGAAAAAAGAAGCAAAAAACAATTTTTTTATGTTTTCGAATTTCATGAAAATTCGGGGATTTTATGACATAAAATTCTAAATTTTTAATGAATTTGGAGAACTTAAGAAAGTTGTTTTCACTTTTTCCCTCCAAATCACTTTCAAAAACTCAAAAACAACTCCAATTTACATTTACAACCATACACAACTCAGATTTTCAATTGAAAATCGGAGTTGTGTTTGGTTATGAATGTAAATTGGAGTTGCTCTTGAGTTTATGCGACTGATTTGGAGTGAAAAGTACCATTTTTTTTCAAATTCTCTCAATTTTCATGGACAAACTCCCTTACATATAAAATGTATTAGCAAACGCATTCATTCCTCCACCAAACACACAAGAAAATCCTCCCTAGTTTCATCAAAACAGAATCCAGGATACAAAAAACAAACAGAAAAAAAATCCTGTTTTTCATCGCCGTATGTTCAACTCTAAACAGAATGAAAAATAAAAAAAAAGTCCTCCCGGTGATCAATTCACCGGAAAAAAAATAAAACTTCATCCATATCTTAAATCTGTTAATTTTTTTTCATTTTTTTTACAAAACATAGCAATGTTCAACAGATAAAGAAGTAATGTCGGTGAGTAAAAAAACATACAGCCATCCATCAAATTTAGCAAAAGGTAGGACTGTGCAATCGAAATTGGAGGTTGATGAAGCAAAGTAACTTAACAAAGAAGGAAACGTTGTGAGCATAGACCTACAACGACGAGTTTTGCTTCTTCTAATATTTTTCTTACTAAGTAACTGAAGACTGTGAGTAGGATAAGAGTTAATTTCTTTTCTTTATGTGAGACTTTCTGAGAAAATAACTAAAATCGTATTGAATTCACTAGTAAATTTTTATTTTAGTTTTTAAATTTAATTAAGGAATAATTTCAAGTATATATAATAAATTAGTAATTAGTTTAAAATAAATATTATCATATAATCGAAANCGTCATTTTCTTCTCATTCTCTTCGCGTTAGATCAAATCTATTTATTCCGTGACAGAGATTATCTCTTCTCAAGACTATGAATTTAAAACTTTTACGTTTGAATATCTAAGCCAAAAATATCCTATAGTTGTTAACAGTGTTGTCTGGAAAAAAAATTGGTTCTATCAATGGGAATAGACTGTTTAAAATGAATAGTATAGAAAGAGAACAACTAGTATGAAGAAAGTCATGTTGGGAGTGTTACCCCATAATGGGCTCTGCAGTACGCCATCCGGATTTAGTCGGAGCTCTAATGAAAAACTTGGTGGTAAACTAGAAAAAGAAAGAGAAAAACTAGTAAGGACAGGAATTCGATCACTTTGTAGATTAGCCTATACGACTCTATCTGAATGTGGGATGTTTTATGTACTGATTTTTCCTTTGCGCTATTGTATTTATCGCTTCACAAAGAGAGATGATATAAAGATCTAATAACTTACTTAAGGTCCTAAGGAGAATACAAATTAATATAATCAAAACTTGAGCATCAGATTCTTCGCGGTTCAAAATTTGGGTATATGATAATTGCTCGAAGGTCATTTTATCAAAATAGTCCATACAGTTTTGGTATATAACAATATACGATTTGATTGTTATCGCGAACGTGAATCGTTTCAAATGAATTACATATCAAAAGAATCAAAATGTCGAGAGAATTTCATATCTAAATTTTGGTGCTATTTAGAGGTGTTTCGAGTTGATTGAGATGGAATAGTCAAGGTATACTTCATGTATAATCAATTTCTACTTTATATATAATTAAGCTATATTTAATTTTTTGAGTATACCGTCATGTATAAATATGCTATATTAAGTAGTCAGTAATCATTATATACTTTATATGACTTTTAACCAACTATATATATATATATATATATATATATATATATATATAGTTGGTTAAAAGTCATATAAAGTATATAATGATTACTGACTACTTAATATAGCATATTTATACATGACGGTATACTCAAAAAATTAAATATAGCTTAATTATATATAAAGTAGAAATTGATTATACATGAAGTATACCTTGACTATTCCATCTCAATCAACTCGAAACACCTCTAAATAGCACCAAAATTTAGATATGAAATTCTCTCGACATTTTGATTCTTTTGATATGTAATTCATTTGAAACGATTCACGTTCGCGATAACAATCAAATCGTATATTGTTATATACCAAAACTGTATGGACTATTTTGATAAAATGACCTTCGAGCAATTATCATATACCCAAATTTTGAACCGCGAAGAATCTGATGCTCAAGTTTTGATTATATTAATTTGTATTCTCCTTAGGACCTTAAGTAAGTTATTAGATCTTTATATCATCTCTCTTTGTGAAGCGATAAATACAATAGCGCAAAGGAAAAATCAGTACATAAAACATCCCACATTCAGATAGAGTCGTATAGGCTAATCTACAAAGTGATCGAATTCCTGTCCTTACTAGTTTTTCTCTTTCTTTTTCTAGTTTACCACCAAGTTTTTCATTAGAGCTCCGACTAAATCCGGATGGCGTACTGCAGAGCCCATTATGGGGTAACACTCCCAACATGACTTTCTTCATACTAGTTGTTCTCTTTCTATACTATTCATTTTAAACAGTCTATTCCCATTGATAGAACCAATTTTTTTTCCAGACAACACTGTTAACAACTATAGGATATTTTTGGCTTAGATATTCAAACGTAAAAGTTTTAAATTCATAGTCTTGAGAAGAGATAATCTCTGTCACGGAATAAATAGATTTGATCTAACGCGAAGAGAATGAGAAGAAAATGACGGTAAAAATTGAAGAATTACTTGCAGATTGGCAAATAGGCGTCGGAGTAGGTGATGGAGTAAGGTCACTCTTAGCTTTCTATCCTCTAGAATCTTCTAACTCAATGGAATTAGTTGGACATTTTGATGGACCAGTTCATTTGAGCTTCATTATATTGTTGTGTATATGAACGCGATCATCATGTTGATTCAGTCAGCATTGTAATCACAAGCCTTGGTACTGATTTCACCAAGTTGGAATATTTCGAGAAAGTTTATGCTTTTTCTGAGAATGTGACATGGTTTTATCCATCCCTACTTTGATAAAACTCACTGTTCCCTCTTTTTTAAGGCTTCATTTGCATTCTTACTTTAATCCTCAATGATTTAACAGGTTAGCTGATTAGAGAGATGCTGGAAAAGTCCTCCAGAGTGAAATCAAAACTCATATTAAATGTATATGAACACAATCTAAGACACTGGCAAAAACTTGCCTTGACACAATGGTTGTTTTAGGTTTACTTATAAATCGAATATAGTATATTTATAAAGACATAAAATGAATGTATACTATTATACCGACATAATTAGAAAGTGCTTTCATTAAATGATATTCGACAAGTCAAGAAGAAAAGCTCTTATTCCTAGAGTATAGAACACATAAATTTAAAATCCTGAATCCGCCTCTGCCATTTAAGAAACTAAGTGTGTGCATCTCACTTAAGTAGTTGTGACCTTGTTTCAACATTTAGGAGTTTATACTTGTACATGATGTGAGGACGTTCAACTTTTGAGCATTGATAATTTCCACTCTTACTAATTACAGTTGTATTACACCGAGTACAGTCTCAAAAATCCCGGTGAAATCTTAGACATCTATTTTTAGTGCTTGAAATAGCATACAATGGGATTTACAATAAACTGTATACAATTATTGGACATGTAAGCTAAGCAAAGCAAAAAGACACGCATTATAAACTTACTTGGCTTTTCATTTTTCCATTACAATAGAATGATGAAGAGATCAATAGACTGAAAAATTGATTAAGATTTACTTTATTGCATTTTGTAGACGAGGAGGCAGAAATATGGTGCAAAAATACAGTAGGTAATTGTTACATTCTAGGTACAATTGTAAAATTGTCCTGTCATGTGGTAGGTTAAAAGTGTAGTATATTGCACCAATAGGAAGAGCGGACGAGACTGTCTATTTAAGTGGCCTAAAATTGCAGGGACCTGGTTCCTGGTAGAGTTCTTGTCTAAATTTATAATGGTGTACAACTTTAAAGTTGTCCTGTCAGTGGTTTTGTGAAGTTGTCAGTGTAATTAACCAATTGAAATGGACGAGGTTGTTGTCCAATGGTCAATAACTCTTTTTAGTCGATATAATAAAAATGACAAACAACTAGAAGATTCATTCATTCAAAAGGACAGAGAGCCAACAAGTCTTCTCAAGACCTCAGTAATGAAAAGTTTGCAAGGGACCTAGTCCCTGTAAGTCTCTGTATGTAAAAGGATGATAAGAAAGTTGTTATAAAAGCTGCCACCTCTGATGTGATAGGTGCACATCTTTCAAGAGAAGCATGTTTCAGCCAATCGGAAGTCCCAAGGAGTTTATGTCTTTATAATATATTGTCTTATACAAAAACACCAACTCAAGATCTGGAACAGAAAATCTCATAAGCTTATAAAAGAGAAGGTCATCTTCAAGGAAGAACTCAAGCACAAGAATCAACTGAAGAAGTGCTTTCTGTACATGTTTTTGTTATTGAATGTTTGTGTTGAGCTCAACTTGCAGAATTTGATTCACTTTGTTAAGAAATGTTTCAAACTCTTTCATGTAATGAGTATAAGAACATTGTTAGAGTTAACTCTCTATCTTACAATTAAAGTCTGTATTAATAAGTAAGGGTTAGTACTGTGGGCAATAGATGCATTGATTAGGCTCGTTTAAGTAATAGTTGTATTATTTAGTGTATGATTGGGAGGTTAGTCTCATTGTTGTGGTGTAAACCGTGTTTCGCTTTTTATGATATGATTAGTGAAAAGAATTGAAAATCATGTCTGACAAGTCATGGTTTTACTCCCTTGAGCAAGAAGATTTCCATGTAAAACTCTTGTGCTTGTTTTACGTAGTGTTATTTATTTTCTGCATTGTTATTCTATCAAGGAACCGGGTCTTGTGATCAGTGGTGGACAAATACATTCCAACAATTGGTATTAAAGTTTGGATTCTCTATATGTTTAACACCAATAGAGAGGTTCATGTGAGGAATAGAGACATAAGTGAACCTTCAAAGAAGTCAGTCTCCCACAAGACCACCTCTCTTTGATGTCCAATTCTAAATATGGTGGAATATTCGAATGAGAGACTATAAAATAGTTAAATACATTGAGGTATGGGATGTCATATGTGAAGGTCCTTATTTTCCAACTATGGAGGTTAATTATGGAGAAATCACAAGAGTTATTCCCAAAACTCGACATTAATATAATGTCATATAAAATGACTATGACAGAAGATTAGTCCAGAAAAATCACAAATCTAGGAAGTTATCTATGGTTGGCATTGGAGTAAATGCATAAGATCTGATCTCATCTTGTTAATCAGCCAAAGAAATTTGGGATCTTTTGAGAACAACGTATGAGGATACTGAGAATCAAGGAAATCTAAGCTAGATCTCCTTACTACTCAGTTTGAAAGTTTCACCATAAAAGATGGTGAATCCACTAAAGAAATGTGTACCAAATTATCCATCATTACAAATGAACTTATGTTCCTTGAAGAACCACTCATTGTGTTTAAGCAAGTTTCTAAAATACAGGAAATCTTTCCTAGATCTTGGAAAAATTATTTTGTTAATGGCGATGAGACAAGGGAACCTGAAGTAGTGGTGGTGTATGCACTATTTAAGAATCTTCAAGCTCATGATATGCATAGAAAAAGGGAGGAACTCATTGTCAAGGGTGAAGACAGGAGGACAGATCTGATTGTCGATATTTATCAGAAGAGAGATGCAAAAACGGATGAATTACTTGCTTCCAAGGTGTCAGAAAGTGAAAACCCTGAAATAGATGAGAACATGGACTATATCACACAACGATTTAAAAAAATTATGAGTGAATGTGGAGGTTTCATGAAGAAAGAAAATCATGACAGTGCTACAATCTCTAGTGACGTATGTTACAAGTGTGATCAACCAGGTAACCCCATTAGAGATTGTCCTATGCATAAGGCTTAACACAAGGAATATGTTAAGACCGATAAAGGTAAATACAAATAGGGGGACCACGAGAAACTGAAAAAGAAAAAGTCATACATAAAACAAGTACGATGACGCAGACCTGTTCCTTCAAAGTGAATTTTTCCTCTCCACATCGCGGAGAGATCGCGGACCACACTGCCTCAAAATTTATTTTTCGACCAAATAATTAAATGCATCTCAGCATCGAGGACTTGATCCCAGACTGTGTTTTTTTTTATCATTTATCATGATTTAATATGTAAAAACACTCTTAATCCTTACGGTATCCTTACTATCACAAATCATAACCTTGAATTCATAAATTGCAATTGAAGGTAGAGTTAAGAGTTAAGTCTTGAGAATTCTTCGAGTCATTTCAAAAGACTTTTACAATTTTTTCTAAACTTATTTTAAGACTTAAATATTGAGTTGAGTAAGAGTAAGAGTGAATTTCATTTTTTCAAAAGATTATATGGGAACTAAGTATTCCCAAAAGAGTAAATAATTTCACATTTATACAAGAGATGAAACACCGATTTCCAAGAGAGCTTTTAAGCTAGTTTTTGAGTAATTACCCTAAACCCTAAAAAGGGTTATGTTTTTTAACATATGAGCTAGTTACATTTTCGGAGTAGTATTGAGAACATATTTGGGGAGAAGTTGAGTTCAGGTAATTCAAAGTCACCATAAACCGTGTAGACAACATAGGTAGAGAAAGGTCATATTTTTAGATATTTCATAATGCATTAGCATACACTAGTGGATCTACTTAGTGAGTTGGTTCTATACCTGACAAAGTATAGGATGACCATAGAAGCATGTGATAAGACGTCATATAATTACATAGCGCATAGTGATGGTTTTCGATTAGAGAATCTCCCGTAGATTTATATTGTACTCTTATATACAAACTGAGTCATTATTGTATTTTTTCACACAATTAAGCTATTGTGTATTATTTTTTAAAGTTTTCCATATTTTGCAAATGTATTGTTATTTTATATTAAGTTGAGTATCCAAAATTGAGTACACAAAGTCAAGTATCTTATTATTAAGTTGAGCTTTATTTCACTGATTTGAATATCTTATCATTGAGTTGACCTACATTTCTTTTAGTCGAGCTAAGTTGAGAACAATTAAATATATATGTTTATATTCAATAGGTTAAAGCTTATGTTATGCTTTACAATTTTCCCTACATGCTCGTACATTCCACATTCTAAATCATTTGGGCCTGCATCAATTCATGATACATATAGAGGTATTCAGGATCATAAACAAGTGTTTCAATGGTATACTTACAATTCTATTTAGCTATGGTCATCCCCTTGCTTCCAGAGTATTACATTTACTTTTCAGTTTCGTTAGAATGTGGCGGGTCTTCACCCGACTCCTATGTTTATCATTTAGAGGCTTCATAGATAGACAATACATTTTCAGAAATTTGTTCATTTATTTTGTTAAATATTTTCAAGACTAAAGTTGTCTATTTATGGACAGTCGAATGTATTATTCTTATTCAGAGCTATCTATTCAGTATTGTTAAGATTATTGTAAAGTTAAGTATTTGAAGTAGATTTAGTTTTGAAGCTTTTGTATGCTTGAGTCAATCTTCTTCTGGTAGCCAGCCAAATGAGGGTTTCCTTGGGGACAACCAATGGCTCTCAAGTGTAAGCCACGTCTAGAGTATAGGCTGGGGACATGACATTTTGAAAAGTTTTACCTAATATTGAATCCTTTATTGTTGCTTTATCCTTGGGTATCTTGAGTTAAATATCTTGAGTTGAGTACCTTTGAATTGAGTATCTTATTCTTGAGCTGAGTTTAGTTGAGTGAGTTTACAAGAGGTAAGTATGTTTCCTTTATATCAAGTTCAAGATTATGTTTACGCTTTCGAATCCCCCTTACATTATGAGTTATTTGCCCTACATTGTTTCATAATACAAATACAAGTATTCACGGGCGTTTTGTTGAAGTCATATGATATTCCAGCCAGCTTTGCTGAGCCTTCTTATATTCTTGAGGAATTTACCTTTACCTTATAGTTAGTAGTTTTGAGATGTCGTGGGTCTTTTCCTGATATCTTTCTATAATAGCAGAGGCTTCATAGACACAGTTGATGAGTTCTATATTTACTTTTATTTTGAGTATTATATAGACTTTTTAAAAAAAGGTTGAGTATTTGAGTTCAATGAAATTTAAATCAGTTTTAAGCTTTTGTATGTCTGACTTGGTCTTTAGCTTGTAGCTAGACCGGATGAGGGTTTGCTTAGAAAGGAACAAGTGTTCTCAAGTGTCGGCCACATCCAGTTTATAGGCCTGCGTCGGAAACTAGGACACTTGAACTTCATTCTTTGACACCAATTTTATCACGCCCCGAGCATGCACCCTAGACATGGCAGACACTCGAGTATCATTACTGAACCCAAAGTGAATCCATGAGATGGTTGAATACTTAGAGGATAACTAAATCAGTTGAAGACTAACTCAACCAAATTGTTGTTTTAATATAGAATTTAAATTTAATAAGTCTCAGAACTCAAACTATCTAAAAATAGTATACTGAAAGCTATTCGAAAAAACTGTGAAAACAATTTTATAGTTCCCAAATATTTCAAAGGAAATATTGACAAGAAATTCAACACTAACTATCTATGAAGCATACATAGTTCAATATGGATTTCGGGAAAAGATCCATGACACCTTCAAATTATACTGAACTAAAGACAAAAGTGAAGTCCGCAAAATGCAAGGAAGGCTCACCAAAGCTATCAAGAGGTGAAAACTTATATCAACGGAGCGCCTTCTGATGATTTTGAAAACCTAAATATGCATCATGAAAAGATATTAGTTGAATGACGTCAGTTTGTTGAATATACAAGTATGTAATATTGTTGACGAAAAGAAATAAATAAACTAAAGAAGATGTAGCATGATACTCAACCGAATGTAAAGCACAAGTGGAGATAAAATTATTTCAAATTTTTACAAAAAAATATGCTAAGTCAATGAAGTGTACATATATACTTATGATAATGAAATACTCTTTACTTTATCTAGGAGATTCTCTAAGTGAAAACCATCACTATGAGCTTTATGATGATACATCTTTCCCATTCTCTGAGAAATTGTCATATACCTTGTCGGGATATAAAACATCCTCAATTCATGGATTAATATAATAGTCCTTCTTAGAGGTAGTGAAAAGTCAACCGAATGTGGATACGATCCTATCCTACACTAGCTACGTGGTTTATGGGGAAAGTGAGTTATTTGAACTCTTTCCTATATTGGTATTAAATAGTACTCCCAAAGACATATATACTTATATCTCAATGCTCAATATAAAAATACTCTTTGGTTAAGATAAGTTCTTAAAATGACATCTTTAAGAGATAACTACTTTGTACTAAATCTTTCTGGAAACTTGTTACTTTTCTCAAACTAATAATATTTCTCTCTGTATAAATGATAAATATGAGAATCATATTGTTCCCTTAAATTCTTCTCAAAATTAGGGATAAACTTTACACTTGGACTAGATTTTAACTTCTAAAAAAAATTTTATGAAAAAAATGATTGTTCAAAAGACTCAGAGTCAAAACTCAGAACTTAGAGTTCATGTGGATTATAAACATGAAGAAAAACTCAATGATCTCAACGTACAATATATAAAAATCATGATCAAGGATTCATAACTCAATCTCAACAATATAACTACTTATACTACAAGGATAGAGATGTAAGGCATGAGGATGAACTATTCCAACACTATGATTAGCCTTACATACCCGGAAGAACATAGTTCTTGAAGAAACGTGAAGACCGCTAGAAAACCCTAGCTTTCTCTTCTTGGGTCCTTAATCTAAGATTTGGATGTGTTAATGATAGTAATTGTCACGTTCCAAGCTACCCCTGAGATGCGAACAAGGAACCTAGGACCACAAGTGATCCCAAGCTAACCCTGCTGGCATGATTATGAGCATACTAAAGATAATAAACTGTTGTGGAAGCAAAATCATACATAGAATGAAAAGATGGGGAATACCCATATTCTATAACTGAGATATTTGAAAACAATGAGTTTAATACAAAATAATTATTAACTCAATACTAAGCTGAATCTAACTATGTCTGAAAATAGCCTCTAAACTAGACTAGAAATACTGGGACAAGCCCCAGCTAAATCTAGCAAAAATTGAAACTAAATGACTAAAGACTGAAATGAAACTCATGACTGTTGTCCTCGGAGAATGAGGACTCACTACTGAATTTGTTGAACTAGAGATCAGAAATTGATCTATGCATGATCTGGATGCTGAGAACTTG
Source organism: Solanum pennellii (assembly GCF_001406875.1). Taxonomy (NCBI): domain Eukaryota; kingdom Viridiplantae; phylum Streptophyta; class Magnoliopsida; order Solanales; family Solanaceae; genus Solanum; species Solanum pennellii. The sequence continues at coordinate 70,130,816 of NC_028648.1, read as the reverse complement.
AACCTACATCACGAGAAGATGTAGCGCACGTATGGGTCAGTACTTGAAAGGTACTGAGAATGTAGGATAGAGTAAAGCTGAAATAAAACATAACTTAACAAGCACAAAAATAAGTATAATAATCTGAACGTGATGTGCTGATTTCTAAGCTAACTGGATGCAATGACGAATTTATAACATGCTGAAACTTAATACTGTATATACTGATAATGAGCTAAATGTGGAGTCCTATGTATACGCCCCATCGAGAGGACCCAATATACCCTGCCAAAGGTATAAAGGCATGCTGGCATGATCACTAAACTGATTGCCCACAAAGGGAACTTAAAACCTACTTGGCTAGTACTTCTGGGACTATTGGGTACGCTATACCCTAGTCCAACTCGCTATTATGCGACTCCCATGAATTTTGTGAATATACTGATTATGTCTTAGTTTCTGTAAACACTGGATAGCTCGAAATTGAACATGCAAACTGAGAATGCAACAATTAATCTGGTAATTATGCATTTATAACTAAGACATGTATATGTGAGGTGTCTGAAATATATGACCTAGCATGTGTAATTCAAGAACTAAGGAAATACAAAGCTAGGGTTTTGAAGTTCATGCGATAATCTGAGTAATAAACATGATAATCTGATTTGGAACATATATTTAATAAATTATTGAAGTTATATCAATGTTCTAGAAACCGCTGATTTAATCATGATAAGAGAATCAAGAACTAACTGAAACTAAAGACCCAATTGGTCAAAGGAACCCACTAGTGAAATCGCACATACCTGGTGATGAAATCCACGGAAAAATACTTAAGTTTCGGGGTTGGAACTGCTGGAACTTGTGGCGTTCTTGAACTATGGTTCTTGAGCTATTTTCTCCTCTCTTGCTTCTAAATTTCTAAGTTTTGATTTAATGATTTGACTTAGATATGTTTCAATTATATTTCTAGGCTTAAAATGACTAAAAATCTGATGATTTAGGGTCAAAACAACGTAAGTTAGGGTTTAAACAGAGTGGGAAAGGTCCAAAAGACCCTTGGGAAGGTTGTTGTCGGGCCTCACGACGGCCAGGACTAACGGTCCATCATGCGCCCGACGCCCCGTCGTTGGGTCCGTCGTGAGGTCCTGTTCGACAAGCCTTTACTAAAATGGGCATAACGTTTTACTCCGAGGTATGATTTTATTAAAGTTGGTGGATATGGAAAGATAATTCAATTATCTATCTGTGGTAGGTCATGGTAGACCTAATTCATTTTGTTCTAAAAGTTATGATCATTTTAATTTGACACAGCTGCATTTCCCATTAACTAGAGTGCAAATTTTCCACCTACGGACCATAGGTCCACCTACGAACAATGTTGGTCATCCATAGATCTTGTCAAAGAGTGGTTGAAGAGAGTCTTGGTCGACGATCACGGACTACGGACCGTCGTCTGACCTACGGACCGTAAGTCCGTCCGTCGTCCAAGACTTAACCAATTTTTCTAGGCTGAAACTTTTGGGAGTTTCTGATTCCATCGAGGGTTGTGCAGGACGGACCGTGGTTCAGGCTACGGTCCGTCGATGCCACCGTTGGTAGCACCTGCAGATTTTTCTGAAAAACTAGTTTTTGGTCTGTTTTGGGTACGAGGTGTTACATTATCTCCCCCTTGGGAACATTCTTCCTCGAATGAAGACTAAACTAGCTGAAATAGAGGGAGAGAGATGCAAACCCCACTACTAAACACTAAGACTGAGTTCTGACTAATTGAGTTCTGAGTACATGCAATTACGCTAAAAATGAAAGTACAAACTGAGGGATCATGATTCTAAAACTGAATTTACGCATGAATGACTGTAAAACTGAAGAGGAACTATTACCTCAAGCTGGAGTGGAATCCGTAGGAAAAAGGTAAGGATACTTGGCTTTCGTGGCTGCTTCTGCTTCCCAGGTAGCTCCCTCTACGGACTGACTCTTCCACAAAACCTTGACTGAACCGACTTCTTTGTTTCTCAACCTTCTAACCTGACGGTCAAGAATCTCAACTGGTACATCCTCATAAGAAATACTATCTTTCACCGCCACACTATCTAATGGCACTATAGAGGCTGGGTCACCCACACACTTCTTCAAGAGTGTGATGTGGAAGACCGGATGCACTGCTGCGAATTTCGCTGGCAACTCTAACTCATATGCCACCTAGCCAATCCTTTTCAAGATCTTGTAAGGGCCTACATATCTAGGACCTAGCTTCCCTTTCTTTCCAAATCTCATCACCCCTTTCATAGGTGAGACTTTCAGAAAAACCCAATCATCAAGTTGGAACTCTAGTTCCCTTCTCCTTAAATCTGCATAAGATTTGTGACGACTTTGGGCTGTCTTAGGTCTATCTCTAATGAGTTGCACTTTCTCCATAGCATAAAGGACTGAATCTGGCCCTATCAAAGCTGCTTCACCTATTTCAAACCAACCAAGGCCAACTCTGGATGCATCGCAATAGATCACATAACCATCTGAACCCACTAGTAGAGTAAAGACAGGAGATATAGTCAATCTAGTTTTCAATTCTGTGAAGCTTTTCTCACAATCATCTGACACTTGGAACTTGACCATCTTCTGCGTCAACCTAGTCAATGGTGAGGCTATGGATGAAAATTCTTCCATGAACCTTCTGTAATAACCTGCTAGACCTATGAAACTTCTGATATTTGTAGCAGAGGTAGGTCTGGGCCATTGTTTCACTGATTCTATCTTTTGTGAATCTATGCGGATCCCTTCGCTAGATATAATGTGACCAAGGAAAGCAACGGATTGCAACCAAAACTCACATTTCCTAAACTTAGCGAATAATTGGCGATCTTTGAGAGTCTGCAGAACAACTCTCAAATGACTTGCATGTTCTTCCTCACTCCTAGAGTAAATGAGGATATCATCAATGAAGATAATAACGAACAAGTCAAAGTACTGTTTGAACACTCTGTTCATCAAATCCATGAAAGTTGTAGGAGCATTGGTTAGTCCAAACGACATAACTACAAATTCATAATGACCATACCGAGTTCTGAAGGCTCTTCTTTGAATGTCATTATCTCTGACTTTGAGCTGATGATAACCCAATCTGAGGTCTATCTTTGAGAAATGACTAGCACCCTGATGTTGGTCAAACAAGTCATTAATCCTGGGGATGTGATACTTATTATTGATTGTGACCTTGTTCAACTGTCTATAGTCAATGCACGCTCTGAGAGAACCATCTTTTTTCTTTACGAACAACATTGGTGCACCCCATGGTGAAATACTAGGTCTGATGAAACCCTTATCTAGAAGGTCTTTCAAATTCTCTTTAAATTCCTTAAGATCTTCTTGAGCCATTCTATAAGGAGGAATAGAAATATGCTGGTTATCTGGAAGGAGTTCAATTCCAAAGTCGATTTCCCTTTCGAGAGGAACCACGGGAAGATCTTATGGAAATACTCTTGGAAATTCACATACTACTGGAACTAACTCAAGAGATGGGGTTTCAAGGCCAGAATCCTTAGCCCAAACTAGATGATAGAGATAATCCTTAGATATCATCTTTCTAGCCTTAAGGTAAGAAATAAATTGACCCATAGGCGCTAGGATACTACACTTCCACTATAAGATTGGTTCGTCTTGAAACTGAAAACGAACAATCCTAGTTCTACAATTGGCTGAGGCATAACATGAGTGTAACCAATTCATTCCTAGAATGATATTGAAGTCTACCATTTCTAACTCTACTAGATCTGCTGAGGTGACTTTCTGAGATACTGTGATATGGTAATTTCTGTATACCCGTCTAGCTATAACTGGGTCACCGACTGGAGTAGAGACCAACAAAGGTTCAGAGAGAGTTTATGGACACTGAATTCGACTACTATACTAAGTTACAAAAGACAAAGTCATGTCTGTTGTCTTTCTACTGAGTGAACCATATGTGAGTCACATCCTTGAGTTTGTAGGATTCCAATCTCACCTATCACTACAAGTTATAGACATCACACCAAATATTTTCTTAACCTTATAAATGAAATTTTGTGGGTCCTTACCAACTTGCGACCCCTAAAAAGTTAGGCGGATTCATCCTAACAAAATCACAAACTCTGGCTGCCACCAATCGGTCATTTCTATTAGTAGAAGCTAGAACCTGGTGATTGTTTTTGTTGGTCATACTCTCAGCCAAAATTTTAATTGGCATTCTTAAACTCTACATTTGAACTTCCTTATCTTGTACTAGATGAATTGTGTTAGCCTTGCATGTATTATGCCTAAGCTCTAAGAGGAGGCATGATCTGAACCGTAGAACGTCAAGCTAGAGTGGAATAAGATCATACCTCACGCACGATAAGAGTAACAAGAAAGTGATGTGTTTTCCTAAAACACTTTGTAGCATGAAAAGACTCTACTTAGTGCGTCTTTTCAGACATCCTAAGACTCTTGAACCAAGGGCTCTGATACCAAGTTTTGTGACGCCCCGAGCTACCCCCGAGACGCGGACACGGAACCTAGGACCACAAGTGATCCAATCTAACCCTACTGGCATGATCATGAGCATATTAAAGATAATAAACTGTTGCGGAAGATAAATCATACAAAATAAAAAGATGGGGAATACCCATATTCTATAAAAGAGATATTTGAAAATAATGAGTTTAATACAAAAGTAATATTAACTCAATACTAAGCTGAATCTAACTATGTCTTAAAATAGCCTCCAAAATAGACTAGAAACACTGGAACAAGCCCCAGCTAAATCTAGCAAAAACTAAAACTAAATGACTAAAGACTGAAATGGAACTCATGACTGTTGTCCTCGGAGAATGAGGAATCACCATTGAATCTGCTGAACTGGAGATCGGAAATCGATCTATCCGTGATCTGGATGTTGAGAACCTGAACCTACATCACGAGAATATGTAGCGCATGTATGCGTCAATACTTGAAAGGTACTGAGCATGTAGGATAGAGTAAAGCTGAAATAAAACATAACTTAACAAGCACAAAAACACGTATAATAATCTGAATGTGATGTGCTGATTTTTGAGCTAACTGGATGCAATGACCAATTTATAAAATGCTGAAACTTAATACTGAATATACTGATAAATGGTCAATGCAGAGAGTCTGACTGAACTGTGGGAGCTACTTATAACATATAATAAAACCACATGAGCTAAATGTGGAGTCCGATGTATATGCCCCATCGAGAGGACCCAATATACCCTGCCAAAGGTATAAAGGCATGCTGGCGTGATCACTAAACTTATTGCCCACAGAGGAGACTTACAACCTACTTGGCTAATAGTTCTGGGACTATTGGGTACGCTAAACCCTAGTCCAACTCGGTATTATGCTACTCCCATTAATTTTGTAAATTTACTGATTATGTCTGGGTTTCTGTAAATACTGGATAGCTAGAAACTAAACATGCAAACTGAGAATGCAACAATTAATCTGGTAATTATGCATTTATAACTCAGGCATATATATATGAAGCGTCTGAAATATATGACATATAATGTGTAATTCAAGAACTAAAGAAATACAAAGTTAGGGTTCTAAAATTCCTGCGATAATCTGAGTAATAACATGATAATCTGATTTGTCACATATATTTAATAAATTCATGAAGTTTTATCAAAGTTCTAGAAGCCCTAGGTTTAATCATGATAAGAAAATCAAGAACTGACTGAAACTAAGGATCCAATGGGTGAAAGGAACTCACTAGTGAAATCCCACATACATGGTGATGAAATACACGGAAAAACACTTAAGTTTCAGGGCTGGAACTGCTGGAGCTTGTGGAGTTCTTGAATTAGGGTCTTGAGCTTTTTTCTCCTCTCTTGCTTCTAAATTTTTATGTTTTGATTTAATGATTTGACTTAAATATATTTTAATTACGTTTGTAGGCTTAACCTGACTAAAATCTGATGATTTATGGTCAAAAGAACGTAACTTAGGGTCTAAATAGAGTGGGAAAGGTCAAAAAGACCCCTGCGAAGGTTGCTGTTGGGCCTCACGACGTCCAGGACTGACGGTCCATCGTGCGCCCGAGGCCCCGTCATTGGGTCCATCGTGAGGGCCTGTTCGACAAGCCTTTACTAAAATGGGCATAACGTTTTACTCGGAGGTTTTATTTTAGCAAGGTTGGTGGCTATGGAAAGATAATTCAATTATCTATCTGTGGGTAGGTCATGGGAGACCTAATTCATTTTGTACTAAGAGGTATGATCATTTTGTACTGTGGGTAGTATTGATCGATGATCATGGACTACGGACCGTTGTTTGACCTACGGATCGTAAGCTCATCCGTCGTCCAAGACTTAACAAACTTTTCTAGGCTTAAATTTTTGGGAGTTTCTGATCCCATCGAAGGTTGTGCAGGACGGACCTTGATTCAGGCTACGGTCTGTCGATGCCACCTTTGGTAGAACCTATAGATTTTTCTAAAAAACTAATTTTTGGTCTATTTTGGCTACGGGATGTTACATTAGTTGAGTTGATTAATACAATTTATAACCTAATTTGGGTCTAAAACATCAATGTTTAGTCTTAAAAGAGTGAACTACCCTCTTAAAAATATTTCCATGACACCATATATGAATCATGGGTTGTTCTAGGGATAGTAGATCGAACCATGAAATTCAGAATAGATTTTAAGGCTCAAAATGTCTACAGGTCCAAACTATGACTCGTAGAAGTTTCTACGGACTATAGATCCAACCCATAGAATTCATAGAGAACTTTAAGGCTCAAAACTTCATTCTATGGATAAAAATTATAGCTCATACAATTTTCTACCACTCGTAGATGGATTATGAATTCGAATTTTTGAAGATTTTCCACGATTTGATAGTATGGGTTGTAGAAACATCTATGGCCCGTGGAAGGGATTCATAGGAACTAACTCAGGAAACTATAATGTGGTAGTATTTGATAAAATGGACATAACTTTTACTCTAAACCAGAAAGAAGCCAAACTTGATGAAGTTTGAAATAGAACTCATAGTTCTTCCTTTTGATAGGTCATGGACCACCTAACTTATTGTGTGAAAGATATGACTGTTTGTCGTAAACCTAAGTAGAATCTTATATCAAAACTAAATCAGTAAGGAAGCTTACAACTTAAATTTGTGCATAGGGATTCTTGTAATCTTAATTAATATTAAATTAATTCTCATACTAAAAAATTTATCTTAACACATAAGAAAAATTTAATAATCACTAGACATGACCTTCTACGCAAATAAAAAATGGTTCAGGTTTTACCTTAAAAATTTTTGGGGTATTACAAAATAATATTATAGCTTGTAACTAGTAACTAAATGGGCTGGCAGAGCTCGAGATTGCAAAAGAACAACAAGGTACAAGTAAAATGAAATATGAGGTAGTGAAATGGGGAAAAAATAGTAATGTAATCATAAATCATCAAGTGAAATTAAGGAGGACACAAAAGTAACTTAAGAAATCCAATAACCTAACTAGACCCCTAAAAGATAGTCTCAAAGTAGGTATGGTTCATCCTAGAATCTTAGACAAGCAGAAGATATTACGTGGCATGGACCTCATAAACATAATGGGTACACATAAGTTCTTAAAATATTTAAAAATGATACCAAAATCAAATATGAACCACCAAAAGGAAACTCAAGGATGGAAACTCCCAGAATTCGACATCACGATAGTCGCAAAGTAGCTATCGCTCATCGTGAAATTTTACATCAGAATCGATACATCGAGTTCTATCCTCTCCCGAAATCTTATATCAATACAGCCATAACAGGACCTAGGATATCCCAACATCTTAGATCGGGATAGCTAAGAAAGATTTGGCATCATCCAAAATCGTACATTTGATTTGCCATAGAGTATCCTAGCTTCTTCTGGAATCCTTCATCGAACCAATTCAAATCTTGTATTTTACATCTGATTAGCTAAAATAAAACCGTGACACTTCCATAATCTAACAATTGATCACTACAAAAAGAGTTGTCCTCATCCAAAATATAACATCGATTAGCCACAAAGAAACTTAAATCTCCCTAAAACTACATAATTACATCGGCATAGTTATAAAATAACCTCCCAACTTCTAAAATCTTATATCATAATATCTACAATGAAACCTAGACAATTTTGAATTGTTATATCATGGTGGTTATATCAAAAGGGGTTGATCCTTCTTGAAATCTTACATCGTGAGGTCCCTCCACACTAGGAGAACCAAAACAAAAAATATGGCTTAGAACACACACATACCACTATGTCCTATCTATTATACTAAATATGTTCAAGTCCAACTGAAGGGTCACATATAACCCTAGCCTTATTCAGGCCAACCCTAGGTCGCACGAGCCATTAAGGCTAAAATCTATTGCACATACTAGGGAACCAAAGGCTTATTGCCTCAACAAGCATAAAAAGTCAATCTCAACCCATATATCGATCATGGAAGTAATAATATCAATAAAGACAAGAGTGTACAATATTATATTCCCGAATAATACCCAAAAGAAGTATAAATGAAATAAATAAGGGTAGCAACAATAGTATAATTATCTTAACAAAAATAAAAACTTGCAAATCATCATGCTAAAGAAACCAACAAGCAAAGTCTAAGATTACTAAGTTTTAGCCTACCTAGATTATGATGAGGCACACATTAAATCCTCTAAAATAAGACATTTCCTTTTTAAGAAGTATGTTAATGAAGCCACACTCTCAAATAAGCTATTAAGGCGTTAGTACAATTTAAACGATACCCCTTGCAATAGAAAAATCTCAAGCTCAAAATTGAGTTAATAATGGGATTATAGGACCCTTCAAAGAATCAATGAATAGACTCTGTCAATAAGTCTGGACATGGTCAAGGAACTTGTTCCCCGAATCTGGACACAATTTGAGATGAATCAAGCCCTAACACATTTCACAATTAACTAGCTCTAGAACACCCATATTCAAGCGAAGACGAAGAAATTAAAGAGACTTACGGGTTTCAAAGAGAGATTGATAACCTCAACAACTCTCCTAATCTAAAACCAACTCAAACAAGAATCCCACTTAAATTTCCTTAGACCAAGCTCACAACCAATTCTTCTTCTTTTAGAAAATTAATGGACCAAGAGTCACTGGAGTGATATCGCCAGTGCACCAAGGTTTTGGAGTATATTGGTCAATAGGATCCACCAGATCCATATAAGAAACTAAGGTCCCATTGGAGCGAGACTATATGAGAGATCAATCTTCACATCAGTGAGGGCCAATTAAATGATCCATTATCGTCAAAGTAATACCCATCAAACAGAATGACTCCACCGAGCCTGTGTTAATGGAAGTAGATGCATTAGCGGCTGGTGCATTCGATGATTTGCAATAAAATTCCAAGTCTAGGATGGACTCTTGGGATTGGTTTGGAGTCTCACAAATGCAATCAAGGTATTCATCCCAACCATATGCGGTATTTAGAAATCAACAGAGTTGTCAAAAAATCTTCCAATAGAGGTTTTCTCTGTGAAAAGGGGGGGTCACACCTCAATCTCCATTTTAACAAAAGCCACAAGATTGCTCGAAATAAGTGCAAAAATCTTTAAACCCCAACAAAAGGTTTATCGAGACTAAAAACAATATTTTAGACTGTATAAAACCATGAAAATTACATTGTAAGGTCATTTATGTCATGTTTTGACAAAAGTCAAACACCCGAACATCAAAAGCACCAAAACACATAAATTTGCATAAATATCAAAGAAAATGTCGGATGAAAGTCATGTTAGTCCCAAAAAGTCATAAATGACTTGGTGGAGCTATACAAAAACTCTAAATATAAAAAATATGAATAAAAATGACCTAGAAGGTTACTGCAGCAATTGAAGCTTGCTAGTTGCACAAATTATTTGTGTGTGTGAACTATATTTGTTATTGACATAATATTGTTTTTGGGTCTAGCCCATGACAAGAGAAGTGAGAGATTTCGATTTTGTATCTAGGTTGTGGTTTACTCAAATATAGGCTAATATGTGATAAACGTAAAATAAATCCATACTTTGTAACCTCTAATATTAATATAATTTTTTTTATCTATTATTCAGATGTATGTTCATTTCCTTTTTATTCTTTTTTAAAAAAAATCTTATTCTTCATTAGGATAATAGCATAGAGTCAAACTATAAATAAACATGCATATTCATATTCTTTTAATTTGTATTATTATCATGGTGGGATAGGATAAAAGGTTATAATTTGTATTCTTATATATTGAATTATGGGTACACACAAAACAAAAAAGTATAAGTGCATAGTTGGTAAATTAAATCATATTTTATTGAACTAATTCTTTCTATCTGTGAACACGTAATTTTTGACGTGTTTATTTTACTTTTAAAATCTATAGTAATGTAGTTTCTTATATTTTATTTGTATTTTAGGTGGTTTGTCTTTGTTTGTATTCTTTTTAATAGGCCCAAATGACCTAATATTGATTGAATTGGGCTGATTTAGATCAAATTTTTATAGCCCAATCAATTTTGACCCGATTAAATATAAATGGTGAACATTGAATCTCAATCATTAATGTTATTTTTGTCATATCCGGGAAAACCCCCTTGATGTAATCGGCGATGTCGTCCTCATTGAGGACTAAGACTAGCATCTTAGCTTACATCATTACATTCATAGGTCAAATTTAGAAGAAATTTAAAACTTTCTATTACTTCTACAATGAGGTTTACATAGACCTCTACACACACACAAACACACATCTTCTTCTTTTATTGCACATAGATATATATTAATATAACATAGTCTCAAATAGTCGTCTCATCTCATAACTATCTATTGAGAGTATATTAAATTGGGCCTAGCCCATACTTTAAAGTAATAATGCCTCACATGGACTATACAATGTTTCATACTAAATGGAAAAGAAAGAAACATAGAAGTCTTAAACTTAAAACAACTCTATTAGCTAAATAGTGGCATCGCCCTCGGAAAGTGAGGACCTACCTTACTTGGATGATTAAGATATCAAAGCTTTCTTCAAGTCGTCTCCAAAAGCCCTTCAACGACCGGAACCTAAAATATCGGGGAAAAGGAATAAATGGGGTTAGTACACCACTTTTACTAACTATGAGACCATATGCACACATATCATGAAAACAAACTAAAAGGAACATTTCATTAAGTATTCAACTTATTTTGAAAGCCTTTATGCACATTCAACAAGACCATACCAAATCAACATGAAATATTCTTTAAGTCATAGGCATTTATATTACAAGACCAACAACATCAAAACTAGTCAAGTAAACATGCATACTCAGGTAATTGAATACATAGTCAGTAACTCTATTATCATATCATAAATAACCACAAGTATGAACAAGAGTTCATTGTAACATAATCAAAGCAACATAATTACCCATGAACCCTTATCAAGTCAACAAGTGCAATGACTAAGCAAAGCCCCTTAACCTTACTCAATCAAGTAATCCAACAAGAATTATAACCAACCTCCTACTTCAAATGGCATAAAATTTAAGTGTACATATTATCATACTTTAACAACAGACACCAATACATATTCATAAGTGACTCGAATAAACATATACTATCAAAAATGTACAAGCTCATCATATACATATCATATACCATTATCGGTGTATTCATTACATAAGATTATCCTCCTAAGACTTCCTTCAAGTCTAACTAGTGCAATGTTTAGGTAGAGTCCTATACCTCTACCTAAACTAAGCTAAACCCCTTAGGTTATCCTCGTTAGAGTTCATTGCTTTTGGAAACATCTTGTCCTAACCGACATAGACCACATGAGATAATTTTGAATCCGATGCCATGAAACCCTATACCGAAAGAAGGTGGACATCTTGCCAAGGTAGTACCAAAACATGAACATAGCAACTACGTGGATCCACTAGCTAGTGTTCCAATGGGGGCAACATAGATCAAGAACTAGGAGATATAGTTGGGACCCTCTTTATGCTATATGTATTATAGTCTCCAATCTCAAGAGTACATTATTGATCCTACCTCACCTATATGGAAAGGGACACCCCTCAGTCTAGTTCACTCGGTGCTAAGCTAGAGTCTCTTTTTGAAATATGTTTAATGTCTTTATTAATTATAATAGTTTTTGGTTGATCATAGGGTCTAACCCTAGTATAATCATCATCATAGCTAAATAAAAATTGCATGAGTATAATCCTTTCATTATAATTCATATAAGTGAGGTTAGCACATTTACGCATCACTTCATAATAAGGAACATTGGTAAATCATTCATCATCCTAATAACATTTACATCTTAGACAACACCGCACAAACCATAGTAAAGACATTTCAATTCAATATCATACCACCATGTCAATCCTAATACAAGGCATACTCCAATACAACATCATGAATAAATCACAATTACCTAAATTTGAAAGGGATCACAAGACTTACCAAGCCTCCTTCATCATTCATCATCAATGTCTTACCATCAACCCTTAATTTAACCCAATTTGGGTATAACATCATCATAATTCAATGACCAACATTTATAATTCAATATTACTTCGTAGCTTAAGACAAGATATATAGGTAAAACTCAAATATACATCGTAACCTAGATCACTTCTCAAGAACTAGAATGAAAGGACTATAAATTACCCTAATTCATTCATGATTTGTATAAAAACATTATACAGTATTAATTTGACCAATAACCAAGTCAATTTAACAGATATAACATAATTCACATTAAGATCATAGCCTAGGGTTAAGGGGTAAAAGTCATCTTCTACAAACTATACCAAACCATCAATATATAACATAATTAAGTTAGAATACACGTTAATTTATTCATAATATCCAAAATAAATCATAACCAAATCAATTCATAACATAATTTTCAAGATTGGATGAAACCCACTTGAAAAACCCAACTTTGGAAATCAATTTGATGGAACCCTTTGAGGAAAGAGGTCTCAAAGGTGAAAGAAATCCCATAACTTGCTAATTGATGGGGAAACTTTACTATTTGAATCTCTTAAACCCTTACTTAGCTTGGTTTTCAATGGAGTTTACTAGAGAGAGAAAGAAGAGAGAAGGAAGAGAGTTTGGGTTTTGTGAATTTTGAGATCTTAGGTTAGTTTAATGGGGTTGGGGTCATTATATCGGGTGTTAGTTAACTTAATTATACTTCCCTTACCCCCCAACTAACGAACTAACCCCTTAATTAATCAATTAGAACTAAGTTAAAATGTGCAGAAAATTAGGCCCTCATAGACGAGACCTCGACCAACGGTCCGTCTGTGTGTCGACGACCCCTGCCTCCTCCCGTGCTGCACGTCCGTGGGTAAGTTCAAATACTATGAAAAAAACCATTCCAATATTTTTGTTAAGTGTTCATGACGACTGGCATTGACTCCCGGATTCACCAACAGCCCATCTATTGCATCTGTTGGTGACGCTGTCGCTTGACATCTTTTGTCAACTTTTGCAAGGGTCCTCCTGAAGGGCCCCTAGTTAGTCATTGGGGAGTCGTATCCAGACTTTTCGACTATGAATCAACTTAAACACACGTTATACACCCTTCCATAAATTTTCATCATTTTCCGACTTCTAAAAGCTAGTAAAATAGGCTAAGCCACACTAGCACCTCATTGAACTAGTTTCCGGACATCATGGACGTTTTGGTTTCAAGACTTCCTAAATGATTTATATTCATTAATATAGACTTTAAAACAGCGTCAGAACCTTATGACACTTTTAGGCTCTAGAACACGTCTTGGATTTTCGAAGTGTTACATTATCCCCCCTAAGGAACATTCGTCCCCGAATGACACCGAAAATCTTTTGAAGGAAGGAATAGACTCAAGACTAGAAGCCCAACCAACAACAATACATAACATCATCACTCATATCATTTACACAAGGCAATTCAAAAAGCTTAAATTACTACTCATAAGGCTCAACATCACATTATGAGGAATATCCTTCTCACAACACCAAGAGCTCAAAATGTCATTTATGAGTTAATTATGTCAAAGTTCAACTTACAAACACGCTACATATAATTCCATAGAGTCTAACCATATCAAGATGCAACATAACTCAAGCAGGAAATATTGCAATTTATTAGCATTCTTCACTGTAATTCACTGTAACAACATCCAAAAATGCACATTTTGCAAAACTTCACCAAAAATCAAGAAACTTCAATTTTTAGTCATTATTTTCATTATTAGTAAGAACAAATAACCTAAGTTATCAAATAGATGAGGGTAACATGACTTCATGTCGGCCTCGGTGTCAAATGTTTCACCCTCAACTATGTGATTATTCCATAACACCTTTACGGAAGCCACCTCTTTATTCCTTAACTCCTTTACTTGCCTATCAAGGATTTGAACCGGAACCTCCTCATAATAGAGGTTATCCTTCATTCCAATATCCTCAATAGGAAGAATAGACTCGGGATCACCCATTCACTTCTTAAGCATCGAAACATGGAAAACCAAATGAACCGAAGTCAATTCACTAGGAAACCTTAGTTCATAGGAACCCTTAACAACCCTTTGCAACATTTCATAGGGACCCACTTAACAAGGAATCAACTTCCCTTTCTTGTCAAATGTAACCACCTCTTTCATAGGCGAAGTTTTCAAATACACGTTATCACCTTTTCAAACTCTAAATCGCTTCTCTTATGATCCTTTTGCCGACTATAGGCTGTTTGCAACCAATTCCTTATGATATGAACTTTCTTTAAAGTCTTATAAATCGAATCGGGACCAAGAAGCAAACACTCACCCATTTCAAACCATCCAATAGGAGACCTACACCTCCTACCATACAAGGCTTAATAAGGAGCCATGGATGTGGATGAACGCCATGGATGTGGATGAATGAAAACTCTTATTATAAGAAATCTCCACCAAAGACAAATGCTTATCCAAATTTCCCTTGAAATCAATAATACAAGCTCCAAGCATATCCTCAAGGGTTTGAATAGTACGCTACGCTTTACGATCCATTTGGGGATGAAAAGCGGTGCTTATGTTCACCTTAGTACCTAATCCTTCTTGGAATGACCTCCAAAACCTAGATGTGAATTGTGTAACCCGATCCAATATGATGGATAACGGAATAACATGGTGACAAAGAGTCTCATCTATGAAGATGCTTGCATAATCTTCCCCCGAATAAGTAGACCTGACGGGAATGAAATGAGTGGACTTGGTCAACCTATCCACAATCACACGTATGGAGTCATATTTATTTTGTGTCTGAGACAAACCTACCATAAAATCCATATTGATATCTTCCCTCTTCCAAGTAGGAACTTGGATTTCTTGAAGTAAACCACCCGACTTTTGATGATCGGCTTTCACTTGTTGGCAATTTGGACACTTAGCAAGAAATTTTGCTATGTACTCTTTCAAACTTTCCCACCAAAATACTTCCCTACGGTCATGGTACATGATGTATTGTGGTTTCACGGTACTTTCATTGTCTTTTCCTTAAGTTAAATGTATGTCTAAAGACTTTTTATATTGATTTTTTATGTAGGTTTCTCTTTATTTTGAAGGAAATCTGTCCAAAGAAGAACACGGAGGATTTGAGCAGAAATTGCAGAAGTGACCAACTACGGAGCCCATGACGGTCAATCGAGACTGTGATGGTACGTAGGTGGCACCGTAGTGAGATAAAAATGGATGCTGATAGAAGTTGGGGAAGTCTTACCAAGTGTGGGAATACGGAAGATCATGATGCACCGTCATAGCCACGACGGTTCATCCTGCATAGTCATCGTGGTTGTTAGAGAGTAGTTCTAGTACCCAATTTCAAGAATTTTCTAAGTGTTGTGGAATGGAACCCCTCAACGGACCGTCTTTCTTGCAATGGTCCGTCTTCTCTGTCTGTTGAGGGTAACAACGAGTTGATGAAGAAAGTAGCAGAAAATTATGCCAACTATGGAATGATAGACCCACGATGGACCATCGTGTCCATGATGGTCCGTCGTAGGGATCGTCGAATCAGACGTGCTTTGGATAGATTTGCCTTAAATAGAGTCCTTCTATTATTAGGTTTTATTTTATTATAAATAGTTCGAAAAACCTCATTGTTGGGGTTAGACTTTTGGATATTTTTTAGTTCTCTTGTTAAGTGTTAAACTCTACATTTTGGTATTTGATCATACTTTTTCGGAATCAATTGTTGGTGTTTTTGTGAATTAGTCAAGTGAAATTCTGGATTTTCTTCATTCTCGTTAAAGTAAGTGCATGAATTCTTATATTATCAATATGAATTGTGTGATTATTATCATGGGTAACTAAACTCCATAACTAGGGTTGTGGGAAACATGGGTAAATAATAAGATTACATCTAGCTAAAATAACAATTCTAGAATAGTGTGTTGCATGTATTGCTAATTCTTTCGCTTAGAAATCTTTTTAACGGATGACCAACGTTAGAACTCGCCTTATTTCTACTTGACGGACCAAGGAGGTAGGTAATAGGAAAAGAATTATCAACATAGATTTAGTGTATACTATATAAAAGGCTAGTGTTGGTTGGTACAAAGTAACAACTTAGTTAAATATCGAATATGATGCTTAATATGAGGTAAAGATTATGTTTAGTAAAGAAACTCCCGTAGCCGTACCAATGTGCGGAGTGAGATTCTCTAGATGCCAGACCAAGGATTTAGGGATATCTAACTTATCGTTTTGAATGCAAGATACTAGAAAAGGATTGTTATAGCTAGAATTACCGAGTTAGGAGCCTGTGGGGAACACTTATGCCCTAGTTACAGTCATTACTTTATAAAACTCCAATACATGAACCTTTCACTTGTTTACTTTAATTTAGCTAATTGCTTTTACTAATCAAAACCCCCTTTAGTTATTTGTTTTTGGAAAATGATTGACTAAATAGAAGTAATAATATAATAAAGTTAAGTCTGAACAATTTTCCTCGTGGGAACGATCCCAACCTCAGTAGTTGGGTTCTTTACTTGATGAGACCACTTTTACTTCTTTTCGAGAAGTAAATTTGACCGTATTAAATTTTGGTGCCGTAGACGGGGAAAGTGGATTTTACATTAACTTTAAGTTTATTACCGAATTTCAGTCAACATTTTCCTAATTTTACTTTTTGTTTTTGTTTTTGTCTCCTATAGGTCTAAATTCCTTACATGCCAAACACACGGAGTAGAGGAATACCCGTTATTGAACCTGACCCCGAACTAGAACGTACTTTAAGAAGAATGAATCAAAATTTCGACATTCAAGGTGATGAGGTCGACCCTCAAATGCACTATTGGTCGACGCTCGTGACACTGTAATACATGATATTCGTGGTGAAGGTGAAATACGGAGACAACCTCCAGCTCCACGCCCTCAAGAGTACTATAGGGGCTATGAAAATATAGCAGACTCTAATAGGCCACTCGTTTTGCCCCCTCTACCACATGGCCAAAATTTTGTGGTAACTATTAATATAATGCAAATGCTCACTGCCAGATGTTTGTTTTGATGGCTACCTTCTTAGGATCCACATGCCCATATAGCTAAGGTAAGGGCAGTGTGCAAAAGTTTTATGGATGAAATCGGGCTTAGAGTTTTTCCTTTCTCACTGACAGAGAGGCTGCTATCTGGTTTACTGAGCTCCCCTATAACTCAATCTTCACTTCGAATCAACTGAGGGATGCTTTCTTAGCACGCTACTACCCAGTGTCTAAGAAACTAAACCACAAAGACAGAGTGAACAACTCTGTGGCACTACCGGGAGAGTCAGTTAGCAGTTCTTAGGATAGTTTTACTTAACTCTTGTGAAGTGTCCCAAATCACCGCATAGATGATGAGTCTCTAAAAGAGTATTTCTATCGGGGACAAGATGATATAACAAAGCGGTGTTGGATACAATAGCGGGTGGTTCTTATGGGGAGTGTCCTTATGTCGAGATTACTGAAAAGTTAGAGAAAATCTCACGAAATAATAAATCTTGGATTATCAGGAAGTCATATACTAGGAGAAACACCTTTGCAGTCTAATCCGCACACAACTCAGTCGCAGATGATCGTTGTGAGGAGATGGCTCAAATGAAAACTGAGCTTGTGTTGGTGTTGAAACATATTGCTGGGGGTGCGGAAAAGGTAAATGCAGTGATCTACTTGTTTAAACTAGCACCGCAAAATGATGAATATTACTATGAGAAGGACTCCTATGCAGTGAATGATCAGACCGGGGTTTTCCGATCGAAGGACCAAGGCTCCAATCATGATAATTGGCTCTAAGGTCAGGGAAACCAAGGTCGGAACTATGGTAATTATAACCGCGGGGGTCAATGTATCTGAGATAGGAATTACGACCGCAACAACAACTTCAACCGGGGTAACTATGGTAACAGAAATGATAGGAGTGGACCCTATGTTCCACATCAAAATCATGAAGTTGCTCCTAGGGATGGTGGAGGTAGTATGGAGTAAGTTGAGGATATGATGTAGAAAATGATAAGGAGGTTCGATGCTAGTGATGAGCACACTAAATATTTAAGGAATGACTTAGCAGGTATACGACAGAAAGTTGATGCACATGCAATCTCGATTAAGCATCTTGAGTTGCAAAATGGACCAATTGTCTGCAACTGTGAACACACGGCAATCGGGCACTCTTCCTAGCAACACTATCAAAAATCTGAAAAATGATGGGCATTGTATGGCTATCACTACTCGGGGTGGTAAGCAAACCATTGATCCAACTATGTCGTCTGGTGTAGAAAAGGTGATAAGAGATGATGATAGAGTGGTGGGGGTTAGTTGTGAGTTAGAAGAAATAACAGTAAAAGATATTGAGGGTCTCCAAAAGGTAACCCCCATGCCTAGACCACCACCTCCTTTCCCACAAAGGTTAGTAAAAAAGACTAACAATTGTAAATACCGGTGTTTCATAACAATGTTGAAACAACTTTCTATCAATGTCCCTTTGGTAGAAGCTCTTGAACAAATGCCCTTTTATGCCAAGTTCTTGAAAGATTTCGTTACAAAGACAAGATCAGTCACTGTTGAGGATGATGATAAAATGCAGCACTGTAGTGCTATTGCTACAAGATCTCAATTACAAAAGAAAGAAGATCCAGGTGCTTTCACTATTCCTTGTACAATCGGGCTATTACATTTTGCGAAAGCATTATGTGATCTTGGGTCAAGTATAAATCTCATGCCCCTCTCAATTTACAAAAAGTTAGGTTTGGGTGACCCAAAGCCACTGCGATGAGGCTACTGATGGCCGATCGAACGGTAAAAAGGCCCATTGGTATACTCCACGATACGCTAGTAAAAGTGGAGTCATTCATATTTCCAGCCGATTTTGTGATTCAAGAATGTGAGGCCTATTTTGAGGTGACTATTATTCTTGGGAGGCCATTCCTTGCTACGGGTAGAGCCTTGGTTCATATGGAAAAGGGGCAGATGAAATTCAGGTTGAACATTGAAGAAGTGACCTTTATTATTTGTAGGTCCATGAGGCAGAGTGGTGAGCTCCAATCGATATCTGCTATATCCTACAGAGTTGAAGAGTCATCTGAGGTACAAATTGAAGAGCGTCTGAGTGTAGAAGCATTGGTGGAAGTGATCATGAATTTTGATAGTGATGGCATTGAAGAGTATGGGTCATTTGTCGCGGCACTTGACTGAGGTAATGTTCCTTTTAAACCAAAAAAAATTGAGTTAGATATGTAACATTGCGAATCTCCACCCACAAAACTGTCTACTGAGGAGGCTCCAAAATTAGAACTTAATCCTCTGCCACCTCATTTGAGGTATGTATTCTTGGGAAAAGATGACATTTTACCGGTTATTATTGCATCAGATTTGAATGTGCATCAAGTAGAGATTTTGGTGAAAGTGTTAAAAAGGTTCAAAAGAGCTATTGGGTGGACTATTGCGGATATTATTGGGATCCCTGCCGGTATTTATTCTCATAAAATCAAACTCATGCCCGATCATAAGCCAAGTATTGAGCATCAGAGACGTTTAAATCTACCTATGCAAGATGTAGTGAAGAAGGAAATTATTAAGTGGTTTGATGCCGGAGTGATATAACCAATCGCTGATAGTAGTTGGGTATGCCCTGTTCACTGTGTACCTAAGAAAGGGGTAATGACTGTGGGCCCCAATGAGAAAAATGATATTGTTCCAATGAGATCGGTGACTAGTTGGAGGGAGTGTATGGATTACCGGAACTCAAATGCATGGACCGAAAAAGACCATTTTCCTATGCTCTTTATGGATCAAATGTTGGATAGACTTGCCGGAAAAAGGTGGTGCTATTTTCGTGATGGTTATTGGAGGTATAGTCAGATTTCTATTGCACTAGAAGATCAAGACAAAACCACCTTTACTTATCCATATGGGACCTTTGCGTTCAAGAGAATGTCGTTTGGGTTGTGCAATGCACCCGCCACATTTCAGAGGTGTATGATGTCGATATTCTCCGATATGGTGGAGGACTTTATTGAGGTATTTATGGATGATTTTTTTTGTGGTTGGTGACTCCTTTGAGCGGTGTTTGAGTCATTTGTCTGAGGCTCTATCTGAGATGAAAGACAAAGAACACCATGCAACCTCACAATTTCAGTAAGGTAAAGCTTGGCACAGTCCTCTGCCGAATATGTAGTCTTGACCACCAAAAAGCGAGAAAACTTAGTCATTCTATCAACTATCACACAAATTGAGTAATGTTGTCTGCGAGTACGAGGTAACCCTATGATAAAATCCATATTGATCACATCCCACTTCCAAGTAGGAATATCGATCTCTTGAGTCATACCTCCTGGTTTCTGATGTTCCTACCTTGACTTGCTGGCAATTGGGGCACTTACTCAAAAAGTCTGCTATATCCCTCTTCATGCCATTCCACCAATAGACTTCCCGCAGATCACGGTACATCTTAGTGGCACTTGGATGAATAGAATACCTGGAGTTATGAGCTTCTGCAAGAATATGCTGCCTCAACTCTCCCACATCAGGAACATACAGTCTACCTCGGTAGCAAAGTACACCATCTCCACCTTGGGAGAAAACCTCCACTCTCTGATTGTTGAATGCACCTTTTAGTTAAAGCAAGATCGAATCACTCTATTGCTTTTTCTTAACCTCCACTACCAAAGATGATTCTTCCACATTCTGAACTGTTACACTGCTGTCTGATATGCTCATAAGGCGAACTCCCAAGCGAGCAAGCCAGCGAACATCCTTCACTAGCTCCTTCCTTTCTTCCTCAACATGGGCTACACTACCCATAGATAATCTACTAAGATCATCTGCTACTACATTCTCCTTACCAGGATGGTAATGCACACTCATATCACAATCCTTAAGGAACTCAAGCCATCTCCTCTGGCAAAGATTCAACTCCTTCTGGGTGAATAGATACTGAAGGCTCTTATGGTCAGTTAACACATCTACGTGAATACCATACAAGTAGTGTTTCCAGATCTTGAGTGAAAACACCACTGCTGCAAGCTCGAGGTCATGAGTTGGATAGTTCTTCTCATGAACCTTAAGTTTTCCAAAGGCATAAGCTATCTTACCTCGCTGCATCAATACACAACCTAGGCCAAATGTGGATGCATCAAAGTAGATCACATAACCATTTAAACCCTCTAGTATAGTCAAGACAGGAGTTGTAGTCAATCTTATTTTCAATTCTGTGAAGCTTTACTCACAATCATTTAACCATTGAAACTTGACCATTTTCTGAGTCAACCTAGTCAATAGTGAGGCTATGGATGAAAATACTTCCACAAACCTTCTTTAATAACCTGCTAGACCTAAGAACTTTTGATATCTGTAGCATAGGTAGGTCTGGGCCATTGTTTCGCTGCTTTTATCTTTTGTGAATCTACGTGGATCCCTACGCTAGATACAATGTGACCAAGGAAAGCAACGGATTGCAACAAAACTCATATTTACTAAACTTAGCAAATAACTAGCGATCTTTCAGAGTCTGCAGAACAATACTCAAATGACTTGCATGTTCTTCCTCACTCCTATAGTAAATGAGGATAACATCAATGAAGACGATAACGAACAAGTCTAAGTACTGTTTGAACACTCTGTTCATCAAATCCATGAAAGTTACATGAGAATTGGTTAGTCAAAACTACATAAGTACAAATTCATAATGACCATACCATGTTTTGAAGTTTGGTTTCAGAATGTCACTATCTCTGACTCTGAACTGATGATAACCCGATCTGAGGTCTATCTTTGAGAAATGATTAGCACCCTGATGTTCGTCAAACAAGTCATCAATCCTAGGGATGGAATACTTATTCTTTATTGTGACCTTGTTCAACTGTCCATAATAAACACACATTCTTAGAAAACCATCTTTCTTCTTTACGAACAATACTGGTGCACCCCATGGTGAAATACTAGGTATGATGAAACCCTTATATAGAAGGTCTTTCAACTGCTCTTTCAATTCCTTAAGCTATGCTGGAGACATTCTGTAAGGAGGAATAGAAATAGGCTAAGTATCTGGAAGGAGATCAATTTCAAAGTCGATTCCCTTTCAGGAAGAACCTTCGGAAGATCTTTTGGAAATACTTCTGGAAATTCCCAGACTACTCGAACTGAATCAAGAGACGGGGTTTTAAGGCTAGAATCCTTATCCCGAACTAGATGATATAGATAACCCTTAGATATCATATTTCTGGCCTTAAGGTAAGAAATAAATTGACCCATAGGCGCTAGGCTTCTACCCTTCCATTCTAAGATTGGTTCGTCTGGAAACTGAAAATGAACAATCTTAGTTCTCTAATCGACTGAGGCATTACATGAGTGTAACAAACCCATGCCTAGAATGACATCGAAGTCTACCATTTATAACTCTACTAGATCTGCTGAGGTGACTTTCTGAGAGAC
The DNA here is from genome assembly GCF_001406875.1 of Solanum pennellii. Lineage (NCBI taxonomy): Eukaryota > Viridiplantae > Streptophyta > Magnoliopsida > Solanales > Solanaceae > Solanum > Solanum pennellii. The sequence continues at coordinate 70,107,880 of NC_028648.1, read as the reverse complement.
TTTGACAAGGCATATTCTGTATACCCGTCTAGCTATAACTGGGTCACCGAGTGGAGTCGAGACTTAGAAGGGTTCTGATAGAGTTTGTGGATTAATACTGATTTGGACTGCTTTACGGAGTTACAAAAGACAAATCATGTCTGTTGTCTTTCCACTGAGTGAACCATATATGAGTCACATCCTTGAGTTTGTAAGATGCCAATCTCAATTATTACTACCAGTTACTGACATCACACGAAATATTTTCTTGACCTTATCAATGAACTTCTGTGGGTCCTTACCAACTTGTGACCTTAAAAACTTAGGAAGATTCATCCTAACAAAATCACAAACTCCGGCTGCAACTAAACGGTCATTTCTATTAGTAGGAACAAGAACCTGCTGATTGTTCTGGTTGGTCATACTCTGAGCCAAAAGTTGAATTGGCGTTCTGAAACACTGCATTTGAACTTCCTTATCTAGTACTAGAGGAACTACGTTAGTGTTGCATGCATTAGCATTCCATGCCTAAGCTCTACAAGAAGGAATGGTCTTAAGCGCACAACGTCAAGTGACAATGGAATTTTATCATACCTTACGCACGATAAGAGTAAAAAGAGTGTGAAGTTTTTCCTAAAACACTTCATAGCCTCCCTATCATTAGATGTGGTACACTTCACACCCATGAAAAGGACTCTACTTAGTGCGGCTTTTCAGATATCCTAGGACACTTAAACCTAGTGCTCTGATACCAATTTTTGTTACGCCCCGAGCTACCCAAGAGATGCGGACACGGAACCTAGGACCACAAGTGATCCCAAGCTAACACTGCTGGCATGATCATGAGCATACTAAACATAATAAACTGTTGCGGAAGCTAAATCATACTTAAAATGAAAAGATGGGGAATACCCATATTCTATAACAAAGATATTTGAAAACAATAAGTTTAATACAAAAGAATTACTAACACAATACTAAGGTTAACCTAACTATGTCGGAAAATAGCCTCTAAACTAGATTAGCAATACTGGGACAAGCCCCAGCTAAATCTAGCAAAAACTGAAACTAAATGACTAAAGACTGAAATGAAACTGTTATGACTATTGTCCTCGGAGAATGAGGACTCACCACTAAATCTGCTGAACTAGAGATCGGGAAATCGATCTATGCGTGATCAAGATGCTAAGAACCTGAACCTACATTACGAGAACATGGAGTGCACATATGCGTCAGTACTAGAATGGTACTGAGCATGTAGGATAGATTAAACTAAAATAAAACATAACTGAACAAGCACAAAAACAAGTATATTAATGTGAACATGATGTGCTGATTTCTGAGCTAACTGGACGCAATGACCAATTTCTAATATGCTTAAACTAAATACTGAATATACTGATAAATGGTCAATGCAGAGAGTCTGACTGAACTGTGGGTGCTACTAATAACCATAATAAAACCAAATGAGCTAAATGTGGTATCCGATGTATACGCCCCATCGGGAGGACCCAATATACCCGGCCAAAGGTATAAAGGCATGCTGACATGATCACTAAACTTATAGCCCACAGAGGGAACTTACAACCTACTTGGCTAGTAGTTCTGGTACTATTGGGTACGCTTAACCCTATTCCAACTCGGTATTATGCTACTCCCAATGAATTTTGTAAATTAATTGATTATATCTGAATTTCTGTAAATATTGGATAGCTCAAAAATGAACATGGAAACTGAGAATGCAACAGTTAATTTGGTAATTATGCATTTATAATTGAGGCATGTATATCTGAAGTGTCTGAAATATGTGACCTAGCATGTGTAATTCAAGAACTAAAGAAATATAAGCTACTGTTCTGAAATTCATGCAATAATCTGAGTAATAACATAAAAATCTGATTTGGATAAATTTATGAAGTTATATCAAAGTTATATCAAAGTTCTAGAAATCCTAGGTTTAATCATGATAATAGAAACAAGAATTGACTGAAACTAAGGACCCAATGGGTGAAAGGAACCCACTAGTGAAATTCCACATACCTGGTGATGAAATCCACGAAAAAATACTAAAGTTTCGGGGATGGAACTGCTTGAGCTTTGGCGTTCTTGAACTAGGTTTCTTGAGCTTTTTTCTCCTCTCTTACTTCTAATCTTCTAAGTTTTGATTTAATGATTTGACTTGGATGTGTTTTAATTATGTTTCTAGGCTTAAACTGAATAAAATCTGATGATTTAGGGTCAAAATGACGTAACTTAGGGTTTAAACGAAGTGGGAAAGATCAAAAAGAACCCTGGGAAGGTTGCTGTCCAGCCTCACGACGGCCATGACTGACAGTCCGTCGTGCGCCCGACGCCCCTTCGTTGGGTCCGTCGTGAGGGCCTGCTTGACAGTCCTTTACTAAAATGGGCATAACTTTTTACTCGGAGGTCTGATTTTAGCAAGGACGGTGGCTATGGAAAGATAATTCAATTATCTATGTTTAGGTAAGTCAAAGGAGACCTAATTCATTTTCTTCTAAGAGTTATGATCATTTTAAGTTGACCCAACTTCATTTCCCACTAACTGACAGCAAATTTTCCACATACGGAGCGTAGGTCCACGTACGAATTATGTTGTTTATCCATAGCTCTTGTCAGATAGTAGTTTAAAGGAGTCTTGATCGACGGTCACAGACTACGAACCGTCGTTTGACCTACGGACAATAAGTCCATCCGTCGTCCAAGACTTAACCAATTTTTCTAGGCTGAAATTTTTGGAGTTTCTGATCTCATCGACGGTTGTGAAGGACGGATTGTGACTCAGGATACGGTCCATCGATTCCACCGTTGGTAGCACCTACAGATTTCTTTGAAAAAAACTAATTTTTGGTCTGTTTTGGCTACGGGGTGTTACAAACAAAAACAACAACAAGAACAACCATAACAACCACAACAACAACAACAGCAACAGCCAGCAGTAACAACAACAACAACACCACAAACAACAGCAACAATAACAACAACAACAACAACAACAACAACAACAACAACAATAATAGCAACAACAACACCATAAACAACATCAACAACAACAACATCAACAACAACAATAGCAGGAACAACAACAAAAGCAATAGCAACAACCACAACACCAACAGAAATAGCAACAGCAACAACAACAACAGCAACAGCAACAGCAACAACAACAACAGCAATAGCAAAAGCATTAACAATAGCAACAACAACAACAACAACAGCACCAAAAATAGCAACAACAACAACAACATCAACGACGACGACAACAACAACAACAACAACAACAGCAACAGCAACAACACCAACAACAACATCAACAACGACAACAGCAGGAACATCAACAAAAGCAACAATAACAATCACAACACCAACATTAATAGC
>NC_028648.1:70012005-70099505 GCF_001406875.1 Solanum pennellii | reverse complement strand
TTGCTATTAAAATTTTTCACTAAATAAAATCAAAATTTGAAATGAAAGAGGCCTAAAATCTAGCAAAGGCCTCTGTTACGAGATCCCATCTTTTAATTAATGGACTGTCGATTGGGTCCATAGTTTGCCACACCCAAAATTAAGAACAAGTGTCTAACGATGGATGTGGACTTCATTCCGCCGATTAATTGATGAGACATTTTGTACCTCTGTTGTTTATATTAGAGAGGATGTTTCAACACACCTAGTTGATGGAAGGGTTTCAAGGACCGTAGATCAATCTACAAACCGTGGATGGGGCCCATCAACCTGAACTGCAGCCTGTGAGTTTTTTATTTTTTATTTCTTTCGAGTGTGTCGTAAGTTATTTTGGTACTAACAATTGCTCCACAGGTACCATGGCTCTAAAAAAGCAAGTGTTCCACTCCAAAAGTTGCAAATCCAAGTCGATTCTTATCGGTTGATAGATGAAGACACTGACACCGAGAGGAATCCATCCTAAGTTCCTTCGGGCATAAAAACACCAGTGACATCCGAGCCACTAGAGGAACCCTTAGAAGGTGAATCGCGACGTAGTCACTCCCTCCCCATCTGATGAGGAGAGCACACTGATCGACTCACCAACTGAGGCTACCTCCAGTTCAGTAACTGGCTTAATGTCTGGCTTCGAGTCCACCACTACTTTAGGCTCGGAATCTTCCCAATCTTCAGGGCCTATGTCATCCACCGCATTCGGGTTCAAACTCTCAGAGGGTCACCGGATCAGGAGATTATGAACATAAATCCTATTATGATGAGGCCACTATCTTGGAACTTATAGCGGCACCCCAAATAGATTACCCTCCTCTGATAGTTGGTTAATGAATTGGTGATGTGTCAAAGGGCAATTGTATATCTACAAAGATTCCAAGATGATCGATGACAAGGGGGTGATGACTCGACTGGTTGTTGAGAGACCTAAGGTCCTCACATAGAGCCTCCACACAGTGTCAGAAGTGCTTCAATTATTCAACCTCCACAAGTGTTACTAATGGACACATGATATGGGCTTATACAACCAGGATATTATGAGGGAGTTCTATGCTTCCTATGCTGCCACTTTACGAGGGTCTATTTTATAAGTGGACCAAACCCGCATAATAGGATCCTCTCACTTTCACGATGGTTCAAGGATGCTGAGTAGCCATCTCACGATCCACCACCCACCGATTTCTATATGACCCCACATCTAGTCAAGACTAGAGCCTCAACACTACGGAGTTTGATTACAGGTGGTACATAGTCCGAAGAGGTGATTTTTAGAGAAGTGTCAAGAAGCAGGAAACGTTAAAAATGTGACTAGCCCAATACATTGTGGTAGATGGTGAGCGAGCTGACTGGGTCATACCACCCCAAGGGATCATTAAGAAGGCTACAGTGAACTTTGTGGCCAAATACTTTAAGTTGTTGGTCCGAAATAGAGTATCACCCACCAAGACCAAAAACATACTCACGTAGGATAGGGCAGTCATGGTAGTAGCACTGGTTGCAGGGTTGGAGATTGACTTTGCGCAAATGATGCTGGCGGATATACATGAGAGGGCATTCAAGACCTCCACTACTTACCTCTTTCCATGTTTGTCTTTCAGATGTGCACAGACACTGGACTGCCAATTCGGAACTGTGATAAACTCTGTCACCCGATCAAAACATAGGATATAGGCCTCATCAAAGATGAGGATAATATGGTAGCTTCCTACAGAGGGCCTCGGATAGAGGTCTCTCCATTAGGAAACAACCTTGAAGACATGGTGGGGCAGACACAAGGTGCTGAACCCTCCATACCTGAGCATGCCGATCCCACCTGAACTCTTCTTCTCATGCCGCCAGTAGGACCCCTGCCTCTTCGAGGTCCACACCACCTAGAACGGTAATTCCTTTGGCTAGAGTTCAAAAACTAGAGGCTTAGATGGCCACCCTGCTCCATCATATACAACTATGGATGCACAAAATCAATAGAAGAGGTTGAGGGCCGCATTGAAACAAGGAATTTCAAGAAAATAGAGCAGCAGATTTAGGCGGTTCACAAATGCCTGAATGCATTTGAGTTGAAATATCTGGAACAACCATTCCCCCCCCCACAGATATCATTGTCATTCTAACTCGGTTGGCTAGCCTATGATCTTATATTGATTCCATCTTTAAGATGCGAGAGACAGAGTCAGACCATGACCAACAGAGCTAGCTGAAGATACTGTTCTTGAGGCTTTGTTCAAGGCACCTGCAGAGACAGAGCCTGAACCACGTGTTTGTGTCAAGAGGCATCATTCTAGCCGCACCGCTGAGGCCGGTGATGAGTTCTATGCCATCAAAAGTGAGTGGATGCTGGTGGAACAGGCTAGAAAGGCCTTGATAGTGGATGAAGAGATGTTCTAGATGATTGTGCAAAAGTTAGGTGTTGGGGCAACTAGTTTCGTGCCTGTGAGTGAAGCAATGAACAATTCTGATGGTGCTCATAGTGATGGATGGATCTATTGATGGTGTCATACTTGGATATGTGAGCACTACTAATGTTGACCCAATTGCAGACCATACGGGCTTGGAGAAACCAGACCCGCCTGCCTATTGATAGGTCATCCCCGCTATGCCCCATAGGTTTGCTTTACCTACCATCATAATTTCTATGATTTCTTGTGCATTGGGGACAACTGCATTCTCTTTTTTTGGGGTTGGGCTAAATGGAACGTGAGTGATAAGGTAAAGTATGAGTATCCCAACTCAGTATCCTCTCTTAGGAATTTCTTAGGTGTGTTCTTTTTCACTAAGAGACTGCTTAAACTTTTGTTGAACCGATATATATTGGTAAGTGTATATGTAGAAGCATGAAAGATTGAAGCTTGATGGATAGTAAAAAAAATGATACCTGTCAAATTTTAGTGCTTGAATGTATAGGCTTAGTAAAGTTGAATGTGTTAGCTCTAAAAATGGCATGAAAATGCGCGAATTCATAACCTATAACTAAAGCTTGAACTCAGATTCTAATATCTGATACTGCAATGATGTGCCAAAAAAGTTAGATATTTGTTATTCAACAGTTGGTGCCTAACTATAACTTGCCCTGTTAGTCTTGCTAAGGGAATCTGCTCTAGAATCATGAAGTGATCAGATGCCCTTGTTCATAATATTCCACAACTAGCCTAAAAAGAAGTTGACCAAATGAAGTGAATGTTTCTTTAGATCCAAATACGTTGAGCCTTTAGTAGACCATTTTCTTTCTAACTCACCAACAAACCTTCCCATGATCTAATATTTTGGTCCCAGTCCCTCCTTGGACATGTGAACCTCGACTTAGGTGAAAAACCTAAGTTAAGGGTGGCTAATGCAAAAGTTACCTCGTCTTGGACTTGATCCAATGTCACGTATTGTGCAGCTCGACTCGTGAAAATCCATGAGTTGAGGGTGACTATTATGAGAGAAGACCCAAAAATGGGTGTGAAAAGAGTTGGAGGTTGAAAAGAAAATCATAAGTATGAGATATATGTGACTTGGTAAAAATAAAGGAATAGTTGAAATGAATAATAAGAAAAAAGTGAAATAATGAAAAGAGATTGTTTTTGAGAAAAAAATACAAAAGTGAAATTCACACCTATGTTTGAAATGAGTCAAAGGAAAGAAGAGAAAAGAAATAGGGTATCAAAACAATAAAAGAGGTGGAAAGCCTAGTTGTAATGTCAAGGAGGGGCAAATCGTCACTAAATGTACCCAAATGTATCACATCTGACACGGAGCCTAGGTTACAAGCGAAGAAAATCCTAGCGTGATCCTAGGGTTTAGTTTGGTGAACCTAAGCAGCAAAGATAAGGGCAAGCCTATGGTGTAAAGCACGAACTGTATTTGAATTTATTCCTGAGCTTGATTGTTGAAATAGATCCTTGTACCCTAAATTCATAATCACTGTGTCAAAATTGAGAATTTTGTTTGATGTGATGGCACTAGTTACATTATGAGAAAATTGGTCCTTTTGTGAGAGGGAAAACAGTAGAGGAATCAATTGCATGGTGAATTCGTGTCAGGATATGATCGTCATGAGTTAGCTCGTCGCAACTGAGGCGTAGATCTTCACAAATCCATGGATTGCTCGAGCTTAAATGTCCTACTTATAGAAAAGTCTCGTGTAGGGTCATAATGTGTCGCTTGAGGACAAACAACAAATTTAAGTTGAGGGTGTTGATGTAGTTTGAGTTCATGGTATTTCTATTGTATTTCATTTAAAAGTTGTGTGTGTCTAGAGCCATTTTGTATTTATTTTAACAAGTATTGTGTCTTGTTGTTTTGCAGGAAAGATGTTCAGGAAGAAAATGACGAAGACAATTGAAAAAATGTAGAGAAAGAACTATGGAGGCAATCGACGGTCCTTCATTCAATCGATGCCCTGTAGGTACTGATCACATTTGAATAGCTCAGGCATTTGAGGAAATAAGAGAATTATGATAAAGTGTAGAACAACGACTATCATTGATGGTCCGTCGATTGATCAATGGACCGTACTTGTGAACCGTAGTTTGCGACTATGACGGTTCCAGTACCTGATACTTGAAGATTCTAAGTGTAGAGCCACGAAGAGCATCAACGGGTTGTAGATGGAATGACAAACTTTTTTGTTGGTCTGCATTTGATTCAGAGAAGATGTAATTTAGAGGCTGAATTATTTTCCTATGTCCTGGATAATGAAAGCAAACCACGGACTGTCGATTGATCGATGGCCCGTTAGTTGGGCTCGTCGACTAAAGTCACGTGTCTGAACAAACATTTATTATTTGAATTCTTTTTTTATTAGGACTTTATTTTCTATAAATGGGGAATTAAACCTCATTTTTGGGGGGTAACGACTATTACTCTTAATCTTGTTTATGTTTTGGAGATTAGTCTTTGCAACTTTGGCAAATAATTGATTTTCATATTTGGTTTTGAAGCTTTTGGTTTGAAATTCAAGTGCAATTTCTGGGTTTACTATTCTTATTACGTAGGTTCATGATTTCTTTTTCTACAAACATGAACTGTTTTCTTTCTAATATGGGTAGTTAAATCAACAACTAGAGTTGTGTGAACCATGAGGGAATAACAAAGTATAACTAGTAATTAAGCAATTCTTGAATGGTGTTTTTGCATGTATCGATAATTCTTTTGAACAGAAGTTTTTTTAACGAGTGCACACGTTAGAAGTCGCGTCGTTTATAATTGTCGGAGCAAGGAGGTAGATAACAAGAAAAGAATTATCAACATATATTAATTGTGATACTATCTAATAGGCTAGTGTCGATTATAGCGAAGTAATAACTAAGCCATATATTGATTATGATGTCAAATATGAGGTAAAGACACGTAGCAACAAAGGTGAGGGGTGAAATTCTCTATATGGTGGACCAAGAATTTAGAGATACCTAACTTATCACTCTGGATGTAATACACTAGGAAAGGATTGCTACTACTAGGAATACCGTGTTATGAACTTGTGGAGAACACCCACACCCTAGTTACTTTCTCATCTTGATAACAACCAAAGTCTACTTTTGTTCACTGGATAATCACAAAATTGAATAAGTTTGTTTTACACCCCCCCCCCTTTACTTAATTATTTCGGAATTACCTTGACTAAAAAGATATTACTGTGGGTTAAAGTTAAGTCTAAACAATTTTCCGCGTGGGATCGACCCCTGCCTACTAGTTTTATTCTTTACTTGATAATGACTCCTTATGCTTCTTTAGGGAGGTGTAATTTGAAGGTATCACGAGTTTAATTTTTTTTTCGTTTTCTTTATTTTAAAAAATGTGTCGCATCCTTAAATATTGTAAAATAAAACGAAGTGGTGTGACAGATCTCGCGACTCCGCGAAAGAACTTCTTTTGAATTCAAACTTTGTATATTCACTACATTTAGATATTTTGATTATTTGGAAAAATTTTGTTTGTTGCTTATTTGTGCTATTTCAATGATTAATTATTTTTATGTTGTGTGATTGTATATAAATTGTGTTCTATTGCAAACCTTATGAGTCTCTAGATTTTCGTTATACACCGTGTGTACGAGTAAATTACCTAGGGCTTCTGTATTTCATGGACCAGTGTGCGGTTACACTCCTCGTTCAAGATTAGTCACACTTTTTGGGCGGGGTTGGACCACAGTTAAGTGGAATATCTCAGCTACGGATATGTTGACCCTCCCTGGCTTGAGTTGTCCACTCGATTAAAGTAGTCTAGACATCTTTCTATAAAGGGTTTAACCAAGCAAAACTTTCCATGGTAGTCTATCTTTATTTGCATCATGTGCATTTGACCTTTTGAATCCAAAATGTGTACCCACTATAGACAAAAATGTTCATTTTATGTGCTATGTGAAAATATGTTTTTTTTCAGAAGGCCTTTACATTGTTGACAAGCTTTAAAATAGCTTTGTTACTTTTATATTTAAATGAATAAATAAATAAATAAATATAAAGTTGAAATAAAATGGGTTGTCTTTGTCACGTCCTGAGCCTACACCTTGGACGTGGGTGACACTGCAGAATCACTGTTGGCCTCAAGCGAACCCTTGGCCTGATTTACTTACTCATTGTAAAACTTAACAGATAATCTAAAAACATAACTTTAAAAAGATATGAAACTTGGCCAAAATGACAACTTATGCCTTTAAACAACATCTGGGTGATAATGTAAAAACACTTAACTACTAACTATCTATGAAGCCTCTAAAACAATGAGGGATGTTGGGTCAAGAAACTCGATTAGCCTAACAATTAAATACTGAAAACAAAGTAAAAGAGTCCTTCGGAATGTGGGAGTCTCACCAATGTGACTTTGAGTGCTAAACTGCATCAACGAGGCGTTGGGTGTTGATCTAGGTTACTTGTGTCTGCTTCATCATATGATGCAGGAAAACTGACATGAGTTTATTGAATGTACGAGCTTGCATGTTGGAATGTTAAACACAACTTAAGCGTGAAAAGAATCTGGAAGGAACACTTAGCTTGGCTTTATTCAAATCATGAACAACTTAACTCAATATAAAATAATAAAATACATTAAATATATTATGCTTGTAAAACAGTGGAAAGACACTTAGTTTTGTAAGAAAAATGCAATAACAAACTCAATTTTACTCATATAATAAAGTAATATATCTTATGTTGGTGTTTCACTAACCAACAACTACTATTATGAGCCTAAGTGGTTATACATTGTCTTGCCCACGCTGCCAGACATTATATACATTGACATTATATAGAACGCCTTAACTAAGTGGATACACTAGTCTATGCTAAAATCATTTTAATGAGTAATCTAAAAATTATGATCCTTTACTACCCATGATGGCTACATGGTTTATAGAGACTTGAGTTAATATGAACTTGCATCCCCATATAGGTGATCAATACTACTTCTAAAATATACTTAGCTCATATGTTTTTAAAACAATCTTTTTTATTTGGTTTGAGATAATTACTCAAAACATAGCTTAAAAGATCTCTTGGAACAATATTCCATTTCATGCTCAAATGTGAAAACATTTTAAAAGTCTTAAGGAATACATAGTCCCCATATACTTCTTGAAGAAATGAACTTCACTCTTTACTCAGCTTGAAATTTAAGTCTTATAACAAAGTTAAACATTTGTGAAAGACTTTGAAAAACTTTATAAACTTCTCTTTGACTTTCTTCTAACTTTTAGACTTGACTCTTAACTTTCCTTGACTTGAAGTATGGATTAAAGGTTCAGGATTTCATGTTTATGGATGATTTCATGATATTTAGACTCACCTTAGAGTGTTTGAATCAACTATAAAACATAGGTACATCACTAAGGAACTAGTACGAAAAGATGGGGAACAAATGGGAAATAGTGGCATCTTTAGCAGTCTGTGAAGTGCGGGTCTCCATTCCTAGAAATTTAGAGCGCAGGTTGGGGATCTCATTCTGGCGCGGTTCCCTAGGGATCAACATTCAGAGACCCCTTTTTGGGGCTCTGAGAGGCGCGATATGTAAGGACCCTCAAAGTGCTCCCTGACTTTTCTTCTTCATTATCAACTCTAGACCCTCAAAATCAATTTAGTTCTTTCCCCACACACTTACAATTGATTATATCTTAAATATAAACTATATTCAACTCGAAATTGCACCCAAAAAAATTAATCAATCTCCAACAACTCTTCAACAATTTGAACGAACAAAGAACATAAAGGAACTTCAACAAACCTATCAAGAATTCAATTTCTAAACTTTCAGACACTTAAATTCACTGAAATAAATTATGATTAACACATGAGTGAACTAACCCAATGTTATGGTATCTACATACCTCATAGGGATCACCCCTTCATGAAATCCACATGCAAATCTTCAAAAAATTGATGAATGTTGAACTTTTTTCTCCTTTCTCCTATTTTTTTGCGTTCTGTCTCCAAAAACCATCACTCTAATTTCAAAAGCGTAAGCTAATCCTATCAGTTTAGATCTTAAAGGTATTACAAAAAAGAATTAATTAAGTTGGTACGGAAAATACCAAACTACCCTCCAAAATCCGGATTGGACTTTCCTTTTTCGAACAACCCAACTTCCAAAGGGCAAACTTGGTGGCACTATTCAAGAATCATTACTGAGGTATCTGGAAACACACCTAACTCATCCTAATCTAGGATTATGGTCGTTTGAATTGTATAAAAAAACTCATTCTTAACTTAACTGACGCAAATTTCCATATTTCAATTCTTTTCAAAATTCCTTGTTTCCAATTCTTAACTTCTTCCTAGTTATTTCAACTTGCGAGATGTTACAATATCTCCCCCTTGGGAACATTCGTCCTCGAATGAGATTACTCTTAGTAGGCTAAGGGTGTAACATGTAATATTCAATTCAAACTCCCACAAGCTATGCAATTACAACATGCCAACTTATAAACAAAATGTCAACAAAAGGATTAGTACCTTAATTTTGATATTTTATGGATTCTAAGAGATGTGGATATCTCTTCTTCATATCCTTTTCAGCCTTCCAAGTAACTTTTTCAACAAATCGGTTCATCCAAAAGAGTTTAATTGATGCTACCTATTTAGTCCTCAACTTACGAACATGGCAATCTAGAATATTAACCGGAATCTCTTCATTCGATAGGATATCCTTGATCCCAATATCTTATGTTGGTATGATCAATGAAGAAGGATCACCCATGTATTTCTTCATCATGGAGATGTGAAACACCGAATGAACCGTTGCTAACTCTTGTAATAGGTCAAACTCATAAGCTACATTACCTACTCTTTTCGATATTATGTAAGGGTCAATATACCTGTCACGACCGGGAGCACCCCCTAGACATGACCGACTTTTTGTGCTCGAAGAGTACTAAGACTAGCATCTTAGCGTTCATCATTACATATCATACGATAAAATGTGGAAAAATTAAAACATTTTGATTATATTTAGTGAGGTTTACATAGACCTCTCGCATACAAAATGTTGGGAGTTTACATATACTCCTCATATATGAACCTTACTTAGTCTTCTCTTTTAGATAACATAACCAATACGTGAAAATTTTGTTTAATACTTTATCTCACATTAATCATCTAAGAGAGTACAATTTTTGGACATAGCCAATACAAAGTCAATATGTCAGTATAAGATACATCAATGTCTTAAATGATAAAGGAATGAACAATGTCTTTAGACAACACTGTTACAAAGCGTGAATATGAAAAGGTAACATCACCGTACATTGAGGACCTACCATAACTTGGAGAAACTAGTCCAAGCCTTCTTGATTTAGCCTCAATATACTTCAATGGACCAAACCTACATTGTTGGGGGAAATGGGAAAAAATATGGGTTAGTACAAAATACATGTACTAAGTATGGTTCCTATGCATAAAATCAAGAAATGCATGAGAAAAGGCACAATTTAGTCAAAACCATGCTTAGTGTCAATTAATTCAATATACACATATAAGGAACATTATAAGCATACCCAACATGAAATTTACTTAACATATAAGTAACACTTACGCAATGCCAAGAATCGAACCCCATAATCCTATCCAAAGTTAAGCATCACAATAAGCCACTTACTACATGCATACAACATAACTTCATACTTTCCTATAACAGGTTTGATTCATAAGTTCATATAAACTTGACATACATAAAATGCAAGCAACTAAATCATACAAGAACACAACTAAGACCATCCCTTAGGATCTCACATGTGCAATGAGTAAGAGAAGTTTCATACCCTCCCTCACCCTATGTAGTAACCTGTTAGACAAGCCCTAATAATAGTTTACATACTCGACTGATTCATTTATTTTATTTCATTTGGGAAAGAAGTGCAATAATCAACATGAGACCATGTGAGCTACATGGAATCATGTGTTCTCCTCCCAGACAAAAAGAGAGGTTAACACTTGCCTAAAGTGCAACCATTCTTACATATCTATATAGGTAGATCCACTAAACTATATTCCTATGTCGGAGCTAAGAGTCATGGAGATTGTTACTAGAAACCTTGAAATACTAACGTGGAAGTTTCCATCTCATGAGACAACACATATCTTGGGAATCTGGACTTACTAATCATGAAGAAACCCATCTGGGAGGACGGACTTGCTAAATGTTAGAAATCATTCTCATTTAAATTCCCTTTCGTTGATAAGCATTTATTCCCTTTAGTAGTCATAATACAAGGTCACATTTATCTCTTCTAGACCCCTCTCATCATAATAGCTCATAGGTATTCATAAGTGAGAACTATTCTTTCACTTTTGAAACAACATACAAGTGAGTAAACCTTCCACTCAACACTTTTTATACTCATGAGAAACTACTTTCAATCATATAATAACCATACTATTACATACTTGCATGCTTCACAACTAATTCAATAGTCTAGGGTTTAGGATGAGGAATAATTGTTATCAACATCACAGCCACACATTAGACATAGAAGTATTACAATCAAAGTAACTTATACTTCGTAATTGAATTCAAGAATAATCAATATTCATACCTTCTTGCCATTTCATTGTCTTCATACTTCAGTTACAAAATAATATATAGCCAATGCATAATTAAGGTAAATTCAAGAAGCAATTACATAATTAACATCAATATAGTGAATTAACATATTCATTATGTACCCCATTAACCATATCAATTCAAGGTTTTCATGAGATTGTGGAAAGACAATGGTCCATAAGAATCTTGAGTGAATAACATGAATTAACCATGGATAGATACTTAAACAACATTGATTGATCATAATTCATCACAAGTGATTCCTATTTTCATTTTTCTAAGATGACCCATGTTAAGAGAAAAACCCTAGTTTGGGGAAAGTTTGAAAACCTCTTCGAAAGGACATCTCGAGGAAAGGTATCTGAAGAGCGAAAGAAACCATAGGTTAATCAAGACTTTAGCCTTTAATTTGAGTAGTAAAATTGGGAATTTGGTCTTCTTCTTCAAGCTTCAAAGCTACTTCAATGGAGGTTCAATAGAGAGAGAAAGTAGAGAGAAGGGAGAGATTTTGGGTTTTGATTTGGGGATTTGATTTAAGTGGTAAATTATGGTGAAAATCTGATTTAAAACAAATCTATAACCCTCCCCTAAAATACCCAAAAGACCCCTCACTTAAGTTGACCTTTTAATGAAGTCATCATTTCAAAATTTAATTTTTGAACCAACATATTCTGCGATGTGTTTGCGTCGCAGATAAAGATATTTTCCATGGTTGCACCAAGTCCTCAACTGGTTCCCTACTTGTGCAACTGTTTGCTGCCTTTTGGCATCTTGCTTGGCCAACGGTGGGGTCCCTTCGTAGAACCCTAAGGTGATCCTTGGGGTATCGGACCTAAATGTTTTGACCCTATTTACTTCATTTTTCCTATTTAAAGTCTTTTTACAAGTTTTAGATTTCATATGACACTCCCAAACCTTCACAAGACCTAAGGACGTTTACTAGTTCGACTTGCACTAGTTCGGGATGTCATGGTCATCCCTTGATGTTTAGGTTCTAATAATTCCTATTTGGTTTCAATACCTTTTTTTAGGCTTATAAACAGTGTTTTAGAGTTTAGTTCATCATGTGAGACTCAAGACCAAGTCATGCATTTTCGGAGTGTTACATTATCCCCTCCTTGGAAACATTCGTTCCTGAAAGACACTAAAATCTCTTTTTTATGAGTAAGGGATAGACTCAATACTAGAAACCCTACAAAAATGCATAATCATCATGATTCACAGCTCATAGGAGTAATACTCTGCTTCATTCAACATATAAACATGGCATTACACATAGAAACTCAAGTCACAACACATTAGATCTCAACTTCATAACACGAGGAACTACCTTCTCATTATCAATCATGAACTCAACATAAAATCAAGAGTCACTTATGCAAAGACTTATTTCAAGGCACATTAAACATGCTCAATACAATTTCATGAGAACAACTATACACAAAATCACCAATAAGTGAAAGTTAAACATATAAGCATATTTACATGAAGACCTACTCTAACATGAACCTTTTATCATGAATATGCATATTTTTGCAAAACAAGTTAAATTCAAATTTATTCATTACTTTCTTATTAATAGGAACAACTACCCTTAGTTAGGAAAAGATGAGGATAACGGACTTCATATCGACCTCGGCCACAACATGTTTCTCCCTCAACTAGGTGGTTTCTCCATCAAACTTTTACGGAGGCCACCTCTTTATTCCTCAATTTCTTGAATTGGCGATCTAGAATTTCAACCGGAACCTCTTGAAAGGAAAGGCTCTCATCCACACCTAACCCTTCAAGCGGGAGTATGGATACGGTATCACCTATACACTTCCTAAGCATGGATACATGAAATACGGGGTGAACCGAGGCTAGTTCACTTGGCAACTCCAACTCATAAGCCACCTTCTTGATTCGTTTCACTATCTCATAACAACCCATATACTGGGGACTAAGCTTTCCCTTTTTGCCAAATCTCATCACCCATTTCATAGGTGAGATAGTCAACTATACCTTATACCCTACCTCAAATTCAAGATCTCTTTTGGTAAGGTCGGCATAAGACTTTTCCCGACTATATGCCATTTTCAATCTATCCTTTATTAGCCGAACCTTCTCTAAAGCCTCATATATCATCTCGGGACCAAGGAGTGAAGACTCACCAGCCTCAAACCACCCAATCGGAAACCTACATCTCTTACCATAAATTGCCTCAATAGGTGCAATGGAGATACTTGAGTGATAACTATTATTATAGGAGAATTCAATCAACGGTAGGTGATCTCCCTACTTAACTTGAAATTGATAACGCAAGATCTTAGCATATCTTCTAGGTTTTGAATGGTACGCTCCTCTTGACCATTTGTTTGGGGATGAAAAGCGGTGCTAAGCTTCACTTGAGTACCCAACCCTTTTTGGAAAGACCTCCAAAAACGAGAAGTGAATTTCGCACCTCTATCCGGTATGATGAACGCAGGGATACCATGCATCCTAACAATCTCTTTGAGGTATAGTCTCGCAAACTTCTCCGTCGAATATTTAGATTTAACAAGGATAAAATGGGAGAATTTGGTCAGCGTATCCACAATAACCCATATTGAGTCATTTTGCCTACGTCTCCGAGGAAACCCATGACGAAGTCCATGTTAATATCTTCCCATTCCAAGTAGGATCATGCATTACTTGAGTCGAACCACGCGACTTTTACTTGTTGGAAATTATGGCACCTACCTACCAATTCCGTTATGTCTTCTTTCAATCCATCCCACCAATAGACCTCTTGGAGATCCTGGTACATCTTGGTGGCAACCAGATGAAATCGGGAACCATGAGCTTCTTCAAAAATTCGATTCCACAAATCATCCAAAGTTGGTACACACACCTTCCTTTATACTTAAGTACACTATCCCCCCCAGGAGAAAGACTCGTTAAACTTGAAAAGAACTGATTCCTTTAAATCCATTAATTAAGGATGAAGATGTTGCTTAGACTTAACCTCAACCACCAAAGACGATTCAGAGTTATGGTGAACCACAAAACCACCATTTAGAGAATCTTCCAACCGAACACCCAACCGAGCCAATCTATGAACATCTTTAACTAGGTCTTTCTTACCTTCTTCCACATGAGACACGCTTCCCATCGTTATACGACTTAAAGCATCCGCAACCACATTGGCCTTGCTGGGGTGGTAGAGAACACTCATGTTGTAATCCTTCAAAATTTCCAACCATCTTCGTTGTTCGAGATTCAACTCCTTTAGGGTTAACACAGATTAGAGACTTTTATGGTCGGTAAATACATCCACATGGACACCAACAAGTAATGTCTCCATATTTTCAAATAAAACACTACGGCCGCTAATTCAAGATCATGTTTTGAATAGTTATTCTCATGCACCTTGAGTTTTCTAGAGGCATATCCTACTACCTTCTTATGTTGCATAAGTACACACCCCAAACCCACTCGGGATGCATCATAATATACCTCAAAATCCTTGGCACCCTCTAGAAAAGTTAACACCGGAGCAGAGGCAAGCCTATCCTTCAAAATTTGGAAGCGTCTTTCACATGCCTCCAACCACTCAAATTTAACACTCTTTTGGGTCAAGGTAGTCAAAGGAGAATGAATGGACGCAAATCCATCCACAAAGCTTATAGTACCAGGCCAAACCCAAGAAACTTCTAATGTGGGTTGGAGTTAAATGTGTAGGGCAATTCATAACCACCTCCTTCTTCCTTGAATCGACCTGTATACCCTCACTTGATAAAAATATGACCAAGGAACACAACCGATCTTAGCCAAAACTCACACTTGCTATGATTTGGCAAATAGTTTGTGTTTCTTAAGGACTTGTAACACTACCACCAAATGATCCATATGTTTATATTCACTCTTCGAGTACACCAAAATATCATCAATAAAGAAAATAAAAAAGGAGTCAAGGTAATATAAGAACACCTGGGGAATTCTTTAGACCAAAGGACATTACTTGGAACTCATAGTGATCATACCTAGTTCAGAAAGTCGTTATAGGTATGTCCTCCCCTCTTACCTTAAGTTGGTGATAACCGAACCTCAAGGCAATCTTGGAAAAGTAGCTTGCCCATTGTAATTGATCAAACAAAACATAAATTCTAGGGAGAGGATACTTGTTCTTTATGGTAACTTTATGTAGTTGACAATAGTTGATGCACATCCTATGAGACCCATCCTTCTTCTTTACAAACAACACCGTAGCGCCCCAATGAGAAATACCAGGTCTTATGAAACCTTTGTCAAGTAAATCTTTGAGTTGAAGCTTAAGTTCCTGCAATTCGGTCGGAGCCATCCGGTAAGGAGGGATTCAGATAGGTTTCATATCCGTCAACAAGTCTATGAAGAAATCTATTTCCCATTCGGGGGGAACTCCAGGAAAGTCATTGGGAAAGACTTTCAGAAAGTCCCTCACTACAGGTACTGACTATAATGGCGGAACTTCAAACTCAAGGTCCTTTACACTAACAACATGGTAAATACACTCTTTGGAGACCATACCCTTTTTACACTCTAAAACGGATGTCATAGGGAATTGAAACTTAATTACCTTTGTCCTACAAATGATGGAAGGAAAACAAGCACGCAAATAATCCATTGCGAATATGACATCGAAGTCAGCCATATCAAGTTCTATCAAGTCAACCAAAGTAATTCTATTAGGAAAATATATTGTAAAACTCCTAAAGTCTCTTCTAACAACCACGGAGTCACCCACCAGGGTTGTAACAGAAAAAGGTTCTACTAGAACATCGGGTAATACATTGAACTTTCTAGGTGTTAGAGGGGTTACAAACGATAAGGTAGCACTGAGATATAGCAAAACATATACATAAATAGAAAACACTTGTAACATACTAGTGACAACATTGGGAGACTCCTCTTGATCACCCCTAAAGTAGAGAGCATAAAAGTGATTCTTCTTAGGAGCATCGGGATAGGGAGCACTTGCTTGTGCTTGAGCATTTTCTCTTCCTTGAGCATTAATCATAGGACTATCCCAATTCATGTAATCATTCTTTCCATACCCATAGAAATTTCCCATACCAACAAGACGCTTGCCTTCATGTTTACTACGACATTAAGCATAAGTAGACTTCTCAACATATGGACCGCTAACTCTATCATTCTTAAGCATAGGTGTAGACTGACCCTTTACCATAGTTGACCTTTGGAATGGTATAAGGGCTTTAATTGGGGAACCTATTCTTGAACCTTGGATTATCTTGCACCTCGAATCTAGCCTTAGAAGAATTTCCATCATCGGCCCTTTGTCCTCTTCAATTCTCTATCAACTTTCTTAAGCTTTTGGTCCTCAAATTGTTCGGCAGGAACAATCAGCCGAGATATGTCCATGATAGGAATCAACATAGTTGACCTACATTAATTAACCACAAGATCGTATATCCCCACATCAAATTTGTTCATCTTGTCCCTAGAATCTGCCACAATAGTAGGAGCATACTTGGATAGTTGAGTGGACTTGAGACTATACTCCATCAAACTCATACCCCCTTAGAGTAGGTTGATGAATTGTTGCATTTTCCTCTCTCTTAGTTCGAAAGGAAACAACCTATCAAGGAAAGTCGTCTTGAAAGCACCCCAAGTAGTTCGGCCTTCTATAACCGACCTTTCATCCTTCCATTGATCATACCAAACTTGAGCCACATCTTTCAATTTGTAGGCGGCTAGTTCTTCCTTTTCTTGAGAAGACACCCCCATAGCACCTAGTACCTTGAACACTTCATCAACGAACCCTTGCGGGTCCTACTCCACCTTGGAGCCAAAGAAAGTAGGGGGTTTCATCCTTGTGAAATCCCTTATCCTTGATGAGGTGGTGCTAGCATTGGGGTTCACTTGGACCCAGGCATCCTTAGCAATTGAGTAGCCAACACATGGGTGAAGCTATGAATGGCCGCCTTTATCTCAACATTAGACATAACCCCTTCTTCCGTAGTAGCTTGATGATTTCGAGGAGCCGGAGGGGGAACCGCCTCATTCAAATTCTCCTCTTCGACCCTTCGAGCATTGTTCCTTCTTGTACTCATTGTTTATTAGCACAACAAAGAGATTCAAAGATAAGGACATGTAAAATTAAAACTCTCGAGGCACGACCTCAAGAATACAACCAAAGTGAGACTTTCCTAAGCATCTCATAGCCTCTCATTCATAATTGTGGCGTGCTTCACAATCATGAACAAGACTCTAATTGAAAGGGTTAAGTGAGATATCAATCCTAAGATTATTTAAACTCATCCTCTGATGCTAAATTTGTCACGACCAGAGAGCACCCCCTAGACGTAACCGACGTCGTTGTCCTAAGAGAGGACTAAGCTAGCCTTTTAGCATTCATCATAACATATTATAGGTTAAAATGAGGAAAAACATTTTTTTAAATATACTTAGAGAGGTTTACATAGACCTCTCTCATAAAACATATAGGGAGTTTACATAGACTCCTCACATAGGAAGCATACTTAGGGTTCTACTTTAGACGACATAACCATTACGTAAAAATTTAATCTAATACTTTGTCTCACATTACAATCTAAAGGAGTACAATTTTTGTACATAGCCAATACAAAGTCCATATGCCAATTACATCAATGTATCAAATGATGAAGGAATGAACAATGTCTTTAGGCTACACTATGACAAAGCTTGAATATGAATAGGTAACATTTCCGGATATTAAGGACCTACCAACACTTGGAGAAACTAATCGAAGCCTTCTTGATTAAGACTCAAGATACTTCAATGGCCGGAACCTATATTTTGCGGGGGAAAGGAATATATATGGGTTAGTACAAAACATATGTACTAAGTATGTTTCCTATGAATAAAATCATGAAATGCATTATAAAAGACACAATTTAGTCAAAACCATGCTTAGTGTCAATCAACTCAACATACACATATAATGAACAATATAAGTTAACCAAACATGATATTTATTCAACGTATAAGCAACCCAAAGAAACACTTGTGCAATGCCAAGAATACAACCATATAACCCTATCCAAATCTAAGCATCACAATTAGCTACATACTACATTCATACAACATAACTTCATACTTTACCATAACATGTTTGATTCATACTATAAACTTGACATACATAACATCTGAGCAGCTTAATCAAGCAACAACACTACTAAGTCCATCCTTAAGGATCCCACATGTGCAAAGAGTAAGAGAAATCCTATATCCTCCCTCACCCTATGTAGTAATCTTTAAGACAAACCCTAATAATAATTCACAAACTCGACTTATTCATTTACATTATTTCATTAGGGAAGAAGTGTAATACCCACATGAGACCATGTGAGCTACATAAAATTGGTGTTCTCCTGCCACACCGAAAAGAAACGGTTAAAATTTACCTAAGGTGCAACCATACTTACATAGCTATCTAGGTATATCCACTAAGATATAGTCTTATGTGGGCACATATTTAAGGGTCAAGGAGATTGTTACTAGAAACCTTGACTTACTAACGTGTAGGTTTCCATATCATGAGAAAACACATATCTTGGAAATTCAAACTTACTAAACATAAAGAAGCCCATGTGGGAGGCCGTACTTGCTAAACGTGAGACTTCCATCTAATTTACATGCCCTTTTGGTGCTAAGCATTTATTCCATTTAGCAGTCATCATACGCATCATACAAGATCACATTAGTCTCTTCTATACCCTTATGTGAAATGTCTCATCATAATAGATCATAGGTATTCATAAGTGAGAACAATCCTTTCACTTTAGAAAACACATACAACTGAGTAAACCTTCCACTCAACACTTTGTTATAATAATGAGAAACTACATTAAATCATATAATAATCATGCCTCACATACTTGCATACTTCATTACCAATTCAATAGTCTAGGGTTTAGGATGAGGAATACTTGCTATCAACATCACAACCATCCATTACAAATAGAAGTATTGCAATCTAAGTAACTCATACTTCAGAATGGAATTGAAGAAGAATCAATCTTCATACTTTCTTGACCTCTCATTCTCTTCATACTTCAATTACCAAATAATACATAGCCATTGCATATTTAAGGTAAATTCATGAAGACATTACATAATTAACATCAATATAGTCAATTAACATAGTCACCATGTCCACCATTCACCATACTATTTTAATGTTTTCATGAGATTGGGGAAAGACATGGGTCCATGGGAATTTTGAGTGAATGACAAGAATTAACTATGAATATAAACTTAAACAACTTCATTGACCATAATTCATCACAATTGATTCCTTATTTGGTTTTTTCAAAGAAGACACATGTGTAGAAAAAAATCCTAGTTTGGGGGAAGTTTGAAAATCTCTTTTAAAGGACCTCTTGGGGAAATGAATCTCACGAGTTAAAGAAACCATACCTTATGAAAACTTTAGCCTCCAATTTTTGTAGAAAACTTGGGAATTTGGTCTTTTTATTCAAGATTCAAAGCTTCTTCAATGGAGGTTGAATAGAGAGAGAAAGTAGAGAGAAAGAAGAGATTCTTGGTTTTGATTTGGGGATTTTATTTAGTGGGATATTGTGGTAAAATATGATTTAAAATCAATATATAACCCTCCCTAAAATACCCAAAAGATCCTCACTTATGTTAACCTTTTAATGAAGTCAAACTCTAATTCTAATTTCAGATTTTTCATTGGGAAACAAGTCCACATCATGGACCTATTCCCGTATGATTTCCGAACATAATATTTGAACTAGAGGAGTCTACAACGTGTCCACATTGCATACAATGATATTGGCCATGGGTCACCAAGCTCGCGATGCGGACTAGTTCTGCCAGTGCAACTGCTTGCTGCCTTTTGGCAACTTGCTTGGCAAAGGGTGGGGCCACTTCGTGGACACCTAAAGTGATCATTAGGGGGTAGGTCCTGTAACAACTCTAAAATGACTATGCTAAGTAATGCTTAATATATCTAGAATGACTACGGTTAGACCGGGTTCACACGGATTCATGCGCGTAGAACCAGACCTCTTAAACCTTGCAACAGCTAAGCCAACTAACTTGGTGAATTAGTTGATATAGGAAAGTTTAGGTCCAGCCATGTAGGGAGCCCGAATATGAAGATTTACCCGGATGAGTCTTAACCGGACTTTAAAAGGGGTAATCTTAAGTTTGGAGGGTCTAGGGATAAAATGGTCTTTTCCAAGCTAAGGGTAGTATTTTAATCACCCTAAACATTTAATTAATTAATTAATTAATATGGTGGAGGGGCAATTTGGGTAGAAAGGACCGAAATTGACCCTTTGAGTGAAATCATGCTCCACCCAGGTTTGAACCTATGTAGGAGCAATGATTTAAGTTGACTTATTTTATTTGGTGAATTAATTTAATTAATTAATATTGAATCACTGATTTAATTAAAAGGAAAAAATCAAATTTTGAATAATAATAATAATAATAATAATAATAATAATAATAATAATATTAATAATAATAATAATAAAATTAATAAATAATGAGGAGTCCTAGTTTGACTAAGTCTCTACCTAACTCTCCTAATCCTAATCAACTCATACTCACGTTTTTATCTACCCCTCTCTCACTTTCACGCTTATGAATTCTGTAAAACAAAAGAACAAAACAAAAATAATAATGTTCATCAAGAACTTGAACACTAAAAACTCAAAAGAAAAGTTAGTCTAAAAACGTAAAACAAAACAAAGTTCTTGATGGGATTGTGCTTGAAGTATCGATGGTGAAGCTTGGTTTCGTGGAAAATTGGCAGCATTTAAACAAGTGTGGAATGACATTAAGGTATGGGTTTTCTTCTCTCTTGTCCCCTTTCCAAGGAGACCCTTAAGGTTCAGTTTAATCGCTATTGAAAAACTAAGGTTGTCCCCGTTGCATGCCCCTGTCATTAGATCCTTTGAAAGATTCAAACCATGCGTTGGTATGTATTCTGGTAGATACTTTTAGGTCTATTTGTTATTATGTGTTGAATGGGTATTCGGAAATCATGTAAGGGATGAAAAAATATATTCTGAAAAAAGTATATTAAGTTGACTGTTTTGAGCATGTGTGTGCTAAAAATTTACTATGTTTGCTGCCTGAATTTTTTATGTTAAAATGTTGTGTGTGCAGGTATAAAAATGTATAAACGTGATGTTCATATAAGGTTAAGGTGGCTTACTGAATGTCACTCAAAATACTACAAAAATCAACATAAGAATGAGAGAAAATGGATTGGAAGAGATCAAATTTTCAGATTGCTAGAAATTGGTGGTCTCGTCCGAGAATTGAAAAAAAATGCTATGTTTTAAAATTTATTAAAAATTGTGAGGTCATTGGGAATTGAACCTAACATAATATTTTCATAAGAAAAATGAAAGGAAAAATAGATGTGGTGAGTGGGGATTGAACCCAAAACCTCTTGAATAGATGAGAGAGTTAGGAGAAAAATAAAGGAGGAAAAAATAAATGTGGTGAGTGGGGATTGAACCCAAAACCTCTTGAATAGATGAGAGAGTTAGGAGAAAAATAAAGGAGGAAAAAATAAATGTGGTGAGTGGGGATTGAACCCACAACCTCTTGAATAGATGAGAGAGTTATGAAAAAAATAAAGGAGAAAAATAAAATGAGGTGAGTGGGGATTGAACCCACAACCTCTTGGATAGGTGAGAAAGTTAAGAGAAAAATTAGGAGAAAAAGAATGAGCTTGTGGGGGATTGATCCCACAACCTCTTTCGCTTAAACGAGAAAAAGAGGAGGGAAAAGAAAGAAAATATTATGGGGGTGATGGGGATCGACCTAGGGTCCCCCAGATCTTAAAAATACAAGTACCAAGTTTAATAATATATTAAGTGTTGCTCAAGGGATTCGAAATCGGGTTCCCTT
Source organism: Solanum pennellii (assembly GCF_001406875.1). Taxonomy (NCBI): domain Eukaryota; kingdom Viridiplantae; phylum Streptophyta; class Magnoliopsida; order Solanales; family Solanaceae; genus Solanum; species Solanum pennellii. The sequence goes on along the minus strand of NC_028648.1, from coordinate 70,077,560 downwards.
GTTCAATTCCGTATTGACACATAAGTCGCACGTGAACAAATAAATGATGAATTCTTCCTCTAAAGATCGAAATCAATATTTTAGAAGATGCATAAGTCTTGTACCACATAATCTTGGGTAAACATGAATCACTTAGACAAACTATGAATAAATCCTCATGGCTTGTATGTGTGGACTCATAAGTCTAGCATACGCTTAAAAGTAAGTGAGCCTAAGATGTATGTGATAAAATGATGTAACCCGAGAAGGGTTAATTAAGACTGTGAAACACACTAAATGGCCAAGTGCAGTGGCATATGATGAAATGAACATTCACGTGAAGGGGTGAGTAATTATGAAAAGCAAATGTTTTAAAGTTAAAGAATGAGGTGACAATATGATAAGAGGCTAATGTGAAAGATGAGAGCAATCTCAAGTGATGCCTAAGTAAATGTTACCAAAACATACTCACCTATGAGAGTGTAAAGTTAATGAAGAGACTAGTCTCCATGAACACCCTAATGAAAGTATTGAAGTTAATGCATACTTAATACTAATGATGAGATGTGTGTCTAAGGCCTTTTTGTAGTAGTTTTAATGTATTTTCATCTGTGTTTGCAGGAAAACAAAAGAACGGAAATGCTGATGACTGTGCTGAAATCAGTGCAAAAGTAATGACCTACAGAGACACCAACGGTCCATCGACCCAGTGACGGTCCATAGGTGATCATCATGGACTGGGGTTCAAGCAGCTAAAATCAAATCGGGGAATTCTTACCAAGTGTGGGGCTACGGAAGGATCGATGGTCCGTCGACTGATCAATGGACCATGTTTCTGGTTCGTCGATGGTAACATTGAGTGTTTAAAAGTGGAGGGTGAAAAAGATTTGAAGTATGGACCAACGGAAGTTGTCGATGGTCAGTTATTCCATCGACGGACCGTCATTTGTGTCGTCACCGAAAGACATGTTTTTGATAGATTTCCCTTAATAGGACTCCTTTTCATTTTAGGACTTTATTATTATAAGTAGGACTAAAAACCTCGTTTTTGAGGTTAGAGTTTTACTATTTTTCATATTTGTGTTATTGGAAGAAAAACTATGGTTTTTGGGAAATACTTAATTTTTCCGGAATTATTTCTTTCAATATTTTAGTTAATTCAACTGATATTTCTGGGTTTTCTTCAATCTCGTTAAAGTAAGTACATGATTTCTTGTTTAACAATTATGAATTGTATAATTCTTAGCATGGGTAACCAATCTACAACTAGGGTTGTGGAACCATTGGTAATTAACAAAGTAAAACTAGTTTAATAACAATTCTAGAACAGTTTCTTGCATGTATTTATAATTCTATTGTTTAGAAATCCTTTTAACGGTGGCCAACGTTAGAACTCGCCTTGTTGCTACTTGCCGGACTAAGGAGGTAACTAATAAGAAAAGAATTATCAATGTAGAGTTTGTATACACTATCTAATAGGTTAGTTTCAATTGGTGTGAAGTAGTAACTTAGTCATACATTGAATATGTCGCTTAATATGAGGTAAAGATAAGGCTTAGTAAAGTAAACAGACGTAGCCGGACTAAGGTGCGGAGTGAAATTCCCTAGTTGCCAGACAAAGGAATTAGGGATACATTACTTACAATTTTGCATAAAAGATACTAGGAAAGAGTTATTATAGCTAGGATTACCACATTATAAACCTATAGGGAACAGTTACACCCTAGTTTCTGTCATCACTTGATAAACACAAAAGTTATAAACTTGCAACTAGTGTTAGTTAGAAATAACTAAATATTTTTGTTACACAAAACCCTCCTTTTAGTTAATTGTTTTTGGAAAGACTTGACTTAATAGACGTAATTGTAGATTGAAGTTAAGTCTAAACCATTTTCCTCGTGGGATGGACCCCAACCTAAGAATTGGGTTCTTTACTTGATACGACCGCTTGTAATTCTTTAGGGAAGCACAATTTAAGTGTATCACTTATATCTGAGATTAAGCTCTTTCTTAGTGAACACATATTGAAGACGTTTGTGTTCAGTGAACACATCAGCATGAACACCATACAAATAATGACGCCATATTTTCAAAGAAAATAGTGGAAAACTCTACGTCATGGGTTAGGTAATTCTTCTCATGAACCTTCAAATGTCTTGACACATAAGCTATAACTTTGCCATTTTGCATTAGCATGCAACCCAACCAACTCTTGATGCATCACAATACACCACAAAACATTGAGTATCTTCTGGTAAGGTCGAAATTGGGGCAGTAGTCCACCTCTTTTTCAATTCTTGAAAGCTTTTCTCACAATCTTCACACCATTGAAACTTCACTGTCTTCTGAGTCAACTTCGTCAAAGGGGGTGAAAAGAATGAGAACCCCTCTACGAACATTCTATAATTGCCCACCAAACCCAGGAAGATTCTAATATCAGTTGGAACGCGGGTCTAGGCCAATTCTGTACTGCCTTTGTTTTTTGGGTATCAACTTTAATTCTCTCTCCATACATAATGTGGCATAAAAATGCCATCGACTCAAGCCAAATCTTACTTAGAAATCTTGGCATATAACTCTTTATCCCTTACAGTCTGGAGTACTCTTTTGGTTAGCATGATCTTCATTATTCGTCGAATAGATTAGAATATCATCAATAGAAATGATAACAAACATATCTAAATAAGGCTTGAATACTCTATTCATAAGATCTATGAATGTTGCAAGCGCATTGTTCAAACAAAAGGATATGACCAGAAACTCATAATGACCATAAAAAGTTGAGAAAGTTGTCTTTGGAATATCACATTCCCTTACTCTTAACCGATGGTAACCAGATCTGAGGTGTATTTTTAAAACACGTGTGGCTCCCTCTAGATGATAGAAACGATCATCAATTCTTGGAAGAGGATATTTGTTTTTGACAGTAAACTTGTTCAACTAACGGTAATCTATACACATCCTAAGAGAAGTATGTTTCTTTCTCAAAAATAGACAGGAGCGCCCCACGGTGAGGTACTTGGTCGAGTGAAACATTTATCAAAGAGATCTTTCAACTCTTATGATGCCATTTAATATGGAGGAATAGAGATAGGACAAGTATCTAGAAGAATGTCTATGCCGAAGTCTAGTTCTCTCTTAAGATGGACTCAGGGTAGATCATCATTTGGAAAGACTCTTAGAATCTCTTTTACTACTATAACTAAATGAATAAGAGGTATCTTAAAACAAGAGTCATTAAATTGGACTAAGCGATAGACACACCACCCCTTGGAAATTAGCTTTCTTGCCTTAAGGTAAAAAATAAAAAGACTTTTAGGCAATGTTGAACTACTTTTACACTCTAAGACTGGCTCACTTGGAAACTGATCTTGACAACTCGAGTTCTACAATCAATGGAGGCACAACAACCATGAATCTAGTCCATACCTAAAATGACATCAAAATTTAGCATGCCTAACTCAATTGAATCAGCAATGGTGTGATTGATGGAAATAACACAATCACGATGTACTTGCTCAGCTAGAATAGACTAACAAACAGGGGTAGAAACACTAAAGGGTTCACTAAGTTGTTCAGTAATAATATCAAAATTCATTGCAATATAAAGAGTTACAAATGATAAACTCGCTCCTGGGTCTAACAAAGCATAAACATCAATAGTAAAGACTTTTATCATACAAGTGGAAACATCTAGAGAGTTCTTCTGCTCTTGGAGGCTAGTTATTCCATAAACACGATTTGTTCCTCTTATAGTATAAAAAGTAGCTTCTCTGGGTGCAACCCTTTCTTTTGGGGTAACATATGAACATTGAGCTCTATTGCCTTGATTTCTACACTTGAAGCAACCTGACTGGCCATCACGATACTTACCTGGTGGATTCTACCACACCTAACACATGCATGATCCTTGTTATCTCTTTGTGCCACACTACCTTAAGAATGTGTAGGTCTAGATATGAAGTGGTCGGATATCTCTTTGTGCCACACTACCTTAAGAATGTGTAGGTCTAGATATGAAGTGGTCGGAATCCTGACCATTATACTCACTTTTGTTGTTGGGTTATGGTGCACTAGCAGATGATGAAGGAGGTCCCTTTTGCTTTTGCTGAAAGGATGAATAGTTCACATTACCTTTTTGCTGCTTTGACTCATTTCCAGTGTTAGCCTTCTTATTTCTGAATTAATCCCTATCCCTCAACTTCTGTTCCTCAACCTACTGTACAAATACCATTAACCTTGATATATTTATGTCCCCAATTAGCATCGTTGTCCGACCCTCCTTGCTTGATAGAAGGGACAACCCAACAATAAATAGACTCATTCTACTCCTCATATCCGCAACCATCTTTGGAGAATAACAGGATAGTTAAGTAAACTTTAACCCATACTCATGAACACTCAAGTAATCCTGCTTTAACGTAAGAAATTCTCATACCTTATCCTCTTTAAGTTTTCATGGAAAGAAATGACCTAAGAAGGCCTCCTAAAAACATGCCCAACTCGCAAGTGATGCATTCTTAGCTCTACTCTCTTTCCATTGGTCAAACAAAGTCCTAGCAACATTTTTAAGTTGATATGCAGATAGTTCAACTTGATAAGTATCAAAAACATGTGTAACCTCACATACCTTCTTCAGTTCTTCAAAAAAACTCTCTAGATCCTCAAAAATGCTTGACCCGTGAAACTTATAAGATTCATCCTTAAGAACTCTCGGATCCTTGAAGTATCAGTGACAACCTTTCTTGTTCCTCCATATTTCCCAAATTGGTCAAAACATGGATCAACATCTAGATACCTCACGGAACTCAGTATTGGTAACCTCTTATTAGGATTGCACTTCATGTGCATTAGGTACCCCTTGCTTCTCAACATTTATCCTTGCAGGACGACCTCTAACAGCTCTTCGTAGAGGCATAATTAATTGAAAAGACGTGCAAGCATGAATTAGAAGAAACTTTATAGAGATAAAAGTCTAACGCACGGAATAATTATGAAAGAATTGTGAAATTTTCCTCTATGTTTCAGCCTCCTAATTATAGATATGGATCGCTTCACACCAATAACTAGGACTCTACATACACGGCTTCATAGACTTCTAAAGACTCTTGAACTTTGTGTTCTAATACCAAGTTTGTGACGCCTAGAGACTACACCATGGACATGGGGGCACTTGAGAACCATTGGCCCCAAGCAAACCCTTGTCTTGACTTACTTACTCAACGGAAGACTTAACTTAACGAGATAATCTCAAAAGATAACCTTAAGGAGATATAAAAGTTAAACAAAATGTCAAATTAAGTCTTTAAACAACATTTTAATGATCATGTAAAGACAAGTGAACTACTAGTTGTCCATTAAGCCTCTAAAACAAGGAGGGATATCGGGAAAAGACACCCGATCATCCTGACAATATAAAAGGAGTCCTCCGAAATGCAAGGAGGCTTACCGATCTGACTTTGAGTGCTCAACTGTATCACAGAGGTGATGGGTGCTGATTTTGGTTACCTGAGTCTACATCACTACATTTAATGTACGAGTATGCGAGTTAGAATACTAAACACGACTTAATCTTGAAAAGAATCTGGAAGGAACACTTACCTTGACTTTACTTAACTCCTGAACAACTTAAAATAATATGAAGCAATAAAACACATGTAATAAATATAAAAAGCTTCTAAAATAGTTGAAAGAAACATTGTTCTTTAAATAAAATGCAATAACAAACTAAAATTTACTCATATAATAAAGTAATATAATTTATGTGGGAGTTTCTCTGACCGACAACCACCTCTATGAGCCTAAGTGGTGATACACCATCTTGCCCACGCTGCTAGAATTGACCTATACTTTGTTGTCATATAGAACGCCTTTACTAACTGGATCCACTAGTCTATACTAAAAGCATCCTATGGAGTCTTCTAAAAATTATGATTCTTTACTACTTATGATGGCAACATGATTTATGGAGACTTGAGTTAGTAAAAAATTGCATTGCCATATAGGTACTCAATACTACTCCCAAAATATACTTAGCTCATATCTTTTTTAAAACAAAGTTATTTCTTTAGTTTGAGACAATTACATAAAACTTAGATCAAAAGCTCTTTCCGGATCGATGTTACCTTTCTTGCTTAAATGTGAAAACATTTTAAAACTCTTTGGGAATACATAGTCCCCATGTACTAATTAAAGAAATGAACTTCATTCTTTAATCTCTACTCAACTCGAACTTTAAGTATTAAAAAAAAGTCAAAATGTTTGTGAAAGACTTTAAAAGACTTTATAAACTTTTCTTTGACTTGCTTCATCTTTTAGACTTCACTTTTAACTTTCTTTGAATCGAAGTATGCATTCAAGGTTCATGATATTTTATGATGTTTAGACGTACCTTTGAGTGTTGGAATTAACTACAAAAAATAGGTACATCACAAAGGAACTAGTACAAAAGTATGGGGGAGAAATGCCATGGCGCTCTGAAAGGCGCAAGGCACCTGTCCTAGAAATTCAGAGAATATGTTGGGGTGCTCTGGCTGGTGCAGCGCCCCAGGGCTCAACATTCTGATCCTCATTTGGGGCTCAGAGGCGCAATGAGCCAGGACCCCCTGGTACTCCCCGACTTCTCTTCTTGGTTTCTAAGCTTTAAACCCTCCAAATCAAGTTAGTTCTTTCTCCAAACGCTTAGAATCAATTATATCCTTAGTATATACTAGATTCAACTCAAAATTATACCTAAAAAAAGTAATCAAGATCAAACAAATCCTCAACAATTTAAACGAATGAAGATCTCAAAGGAATTTTAAAAAACCCATCATAAATTAAATTTCTAAATGTTTGAAGTGTTAAATTCACTGAAATATATCATGATTGAAACGTGGGTTAACTAACCCAACGCTATGTGATCTAACATACCTCATAGGGATCACCCCTTGACAAAATCCACACGCAAATCTCCAAGAAATTTGATGAATCTTGAACCTTTTTGTCCTTTCTCCTGTTTCTCTTTTCTTGCATTCTTTCTCCAAAAACCCTATCTCTAATTTAAAAATCGAAAATTGAATCGTATCATTTTACCTAAAACAAATTAATTAAGTTTGGTATGAAAAATACAAAACTACCCTTTGAAAAATTGGATTGGACTTCCTTATTAGAATAACCCAGCTTTCAAAGGGCATACGAACTCGGAATTTCACAAACTCAGAGAGGTTGGAAATATAATTCAAAGATGCTTCCTACGGTATTTGGAAACACACGTAACTCCTCTTTATCTAGGAATTATGTTCATTTAAAGTATACCAAGATCTCATTATTAACTTAACTTAAACAAATTTCCAGATTTCAATTCTTTCCAAAAATCACGATTTCCGATTCTTAATTTCTTCCTGGTTATTTCAACATGGGAGATGTTACAGTATTTCAAGGGGGAGTCTTTTTCATATGAAATACGTACATATTATTCTCTCTAAAATAAGATACATAGGCATCCCTTCTCGATTTCGATGTTTGTAGAAAAGGGGTATTTTGTCTTCTTAAAAAATACATAAAAACCTTGATTTGTTTTACTTTTCTTTCCTCCCTCAAATAGAATCTGTGATAAAACATTAATTAGATTCTATTCAATGGTAGAAATGACACCTCTGACCAAAAGACAAGGTTCCAAAATATGATCATTAACACATTATCCAAGGATCTATGGAGGTGGTGGACAAACAAGGGGAGTTATGAGCACAGAAGAGTAGAAGAACATTTGGAACATCTAGTGCACTGATGGATATTGACCTAACAAGGTATGTGATCAAATCATTGATTCCTTTCTAGGATAAAAAAAAAATAACGTACTTTGATTTTTTAACTTTGAAATGACACCAATTCAGGAAGAAATTGCCAGCTTCATGGGGAAAGGATCCACTGTTATGGGTGTTTATATCCGCTGTAAAAAACCTATAATTCCAAAGAATGTTGATGTCAAAAATTTCTTTACCTTCTCATGATCAACCAAATCAAGAATGATATTTTTAAAAATTATTGGGTCTCATTGGACTTTCTGTATGAGAGGTACGACCAAAAGAATATATTTAAAAATTACCTAAACCGACTGAGAAACCAAGGTGGCGTAGAGGCTTGCAAGGCGAATGGACTTTTGCCTTCATGGTTTCATTTTTATGGCTCATTCTTTTCCCTAAATAGGACAAGCATATCAATATTCTTTTGGTTAGGGTGGTGAAGGCGTTGAACACAGTGGAAAGTCTTTAGTCCTATGATCCTAGCATATAGTTTCGTGCATTGACTAAATGCATAAATGGGGGAATGTACTTTGAAGGCTGCAATATCTTACGGCAAATATGGTTTTTGGAACATCTGTATCACCATGATCATACACCCATGTTCACTCATGACTGATGTAATTATGTTTCCTTCCACAAGGGCTAGGTGTCAGGTTCATTAGCTGGCGGAACAAACCTCCAATATTATTAAAAATCATCATCTTATGAATGATCTAGAAGTGGCTGAGCAAGCATGGACCATTGTTCCCCATCAACCAAAGGTGTTCTTGAATCTGTATGAGACCTTGGGAGGACACCTAATTCCCCAAGAAGATGATGAAGATTGAAAAAGAGTTAAGTTTTTTTTTTTTGTTTCATATTATTTTCTTTAAGATTAAATGTTTTGGTTTAAAGTTTTTTTATTTTCAAAGAGATCATATTGATCATAGCTCTTTTTAAACCCTTGGTTTTGTCATTTTGTTTAAAGTCTTCGGAAATGAATGGAAGGGTTTTCTTTTAATATTCTAAATTAATTTTGTTGAGTTGTTTAAATTTCTGAACTATGTAATGATCTTATTCATGCAGTGATATGATACGTAAGCAACCTACCAAAGGGTTCGATAAAAACTTTGTTTAAAAAAAGGGAAAAGGGGAGTTCAATGAGCAAAGCTAATCCGGGATGAGACAATGGCCTTGTGAACTGATGTCACTATCTGATTAACAAATGTATGATTGATGTGTAAAATTTTCTAACCCCTAACAAGTTTTTTCATTTCTCTTAAATTTAGTAAGATTTCGGTTAGTTATTTGTTGTAAACTAGCAGAATACCCGTACTTTACCAGGTCTAATATAAGTGCATCAAGGACAACCAATATTGAAATTGTAGTGAACCCGGTGGATACTCCAGTTGATTCAACAACAAGAGAGTCATTCCTTGTTGAAGAAAATCGGAAAATGAGACATATTATGGCATAGTTGTTTCATGCTTGGTCGAATGGACAAGAACCACCTATGTCTATTCCTAGTGTTCTGAGACCACTAGTATTTGATCTTCATCTTCTTAGGTCAAGATATCATATCCTTTCTTCCCGCTATATTATGGTTCATTTAATAACTGTGGGTATGGACATCATCAATGCGCCATAATAACATGCCATTCACGAATAATCCCACAGTCACGATAGTTGTACCAGTTTATAATTTTCCACAATCAACTGTGACGCAAAGAGCAACTCAAAAGGGACAGAGCAAGAGGAAATGTTGACAAAAATGAAAAGCATCGAGCAACACATGAAAAGTATGCAAAGTCTAGGAGGGAAAACATGTATCTCTTTCAAAGACTTGTGTATGTTTTGAATATCCATCGTCCCCCTGCATTTAAAACCCCTAAGTTTGAGCAAGAATTGGTTGATAGCTTCATTGAGGCTTCAAATCCTGACTACTTCCAGCACCTGGCAGCCATAATAGGAAGACTGTTTGACACAACAATAAAATTGGAGAAATGGTTGAAAGCGGTCTCAAAATTGAACGGATCGTGGGCTAGGCAGGAACCAAAGATACCACACAGGCCATTCAAGGTGGTTTAGGGAGTTTTTGAAAATCGTCAAAGTGATACATCCAAACTTAAACTTCAAATAAGAAGTATAAATTGTCGTTGTCAATTTATAGAACTCAACTAGAGTTGAGGTCGATCTCACCGAGAATTTTCTAAGAGATAAGGTTTCACTCGAATATAATTTCCTGAGTAGATAATAAATAAAAGTGAAATTGGATTTAGTTGAAATGGTCTAAGTATTAATATTTACTGTAGAACTTTAGTTTTACAATTGCCAACTAATCTTATTTTAGAGGTGTTTCAGTTAACTTAAGGAAACTAGGGTTGTGTTCTCTATGACATGAGTTCTAATGTTCTTTTGTAATTCGAGTGTGAGGATATTCATTGTTTATTTAATCTTTTCAAATTGAGTTTATCTAATGCTTCTCATCCTAAGTAGATAATAAGCACTTCTATTCTCTCAAACTTAAAATGTTAACAATGTTAATTTTTGCTTGCATTGACTTGATGTTAAAGGTTTCTTCTCTCGAACTCCAACTCTAACATGAATGCATTATTTAGTTCAACTTTTTCCTATTGGATGTTTTTCTCTCGAACAAGCATAAAATACATGCTTGTCTAAAATGTGAATTCAATATACTAAAATTAGATTTAAAGTTGGAACTACAAATTGTAAACATAAATCGTCTTCTACTCGTTCACAAAATTTTAATTAGAGTGTCGTCATAGTTCTCACAACCCCAGTTGTGGAATTTAACTACTCATTTGTTTGCGTAGAAGATCCATAAAAATATGAAAACATGCTAAGGATCACTTACGAAAATAAATAGCAGAACAATAATTCCTTCAATAGACCGATCATCTTAGGATCATAAAAAAATAGAAAAACTTTAAAGTTGCAAGAACCAAGCTTGATATCGTGTACTCAGTTGTACAACGTAAGATACCTGATAATATCCTTAAAAAACTACCTAAAAATTTAAAACAACAAATTGTAAAAGAGTCCTAATCAAACTAGGATTGAATTGTCGGTCCCTTTCACAGCCATGATTACGACCCGTCAAGTGCTTCACGGACCGTGAAGCCCTCGTGGTCTTTCCTTATAGTTTTCCACAAGTGTATTCTACATCACAAATTGGACCACAGACAATCAAAAGGACTATGGTCTGTGAAGGCATCCATGGTGTTTACTTAGGATTTCCTAAAACTTGGTCTTCAATACTGTTCACTAGAAATTTCATCAGGACCTGAACCACGGGTTGTTAAAGGGATCACGGCTCGTGAAGACGTCCATGGTCTTCCATTAGGATTTTTTGAAAACTTGTGTCTTTAGCATTGCTCATTTGAATTTTCACCACGACACATACGATGGACCATTCAGAGGACCACGGCCCGTGAAGTTGGTCGTGTTCTTGACTTTTTTCCTTTCATCTCCATCTCTCCTTTAGGCTACACACTGGTTTAATTCCACGGGCACAACCACGGACCATTACGACAAACACGATCCGTGTAGTTAGTCATGGTCTTCACTTAATAATCATCAGTTTTAGCTTTCTTCCCCACTTTTCTGTATATGCTAGGATTTGTCTGCACAATCACCAAACACATTAAACCATTCAAAAGATATACTAAATTAGAGTATTCATTCTTGGTTTTTAAGTATCTTTTGTGCCAAGATTTCGTAACACCTCAACACCCTCAACTTAGAACTATTACTTGCCCATGAGTGATGAGCAACACAGTACAACCAATTCCCTAAAATATTTCAAATTCTTGACACCGTACGACACTATTTCACACACAATTTGTATTTCGGAACCCTGAGTTCAACATGAAAAGATTAATATACGACATCTCATACTTAGTCAATCATGCTTATGTTTGGGAATCATCATCTCACTTAATCCACTTTCAAATGCAACCACTGCGTACTCACACCAAAGAAGTTTCTCATTAACAATGGTTGGGACTGAATACTACACTCACTCTCTCAAAGAAATTCTTGCATTAACAACAAACCACCATATGCTTGCCCTCGCTTTCTACAATTTTTCTCAGAAAGCTGGAATAGGATCACCGAAGGACTTCTATTTGGTTGTAACATAGGATGGAGGCTAGGGAGTGGATGTTTGGTCTTGTGATTGACTAATCCCTTTGTTTCTCAAAGTTTTGATTTCACAAATCCTTTTTCTAACTGAATCCTTCTTTTCTTTTCTTTCAGCTCATCTCAGCAGCCACACCTTCATTTTATTTTATTTTTTAAAATTATTTTTATTTTATGTTACACTTTTTTGTAGGTATTTTAGTTCATTGGTAGAACCATTTTTTCCTCTTTCTTTTCTGATTGGATTGCAATCAGCCTCAACTTAGGCTTTTGGCCTGAGTTGTGATATCCTACCTTCAGGACAACCAATGCTATGATATGTTTTGGGTAAGAACAAAGATATATTCAAGGCTCAAATTGGGTTAGGCTGGTAAGATTTTCATTTGTCTTTTTGTTTAAGCTTTTACTGGTTTATACAAAAATGGCCTATTAATCCTTTCCTATATGGTCATTCTTATCTTTAAACAAAACAACTTAGGCAAGTTCTAGTTTCTGTTCCTAATGCTAGACATCAATCAAAACTCACACACACCTAACATAGGATTGCATTGTTCAGTTTCTAGTTTACCAACTAACTCCTCAAACTATCATTGTCCAACATGTCAATATCTAAAATGTCATTGAAGATCCTAACAGTCATATTCAGATTCATGTGCTGCATATCCCAACACATATGATACACCAAAATAGTAACAAAAAGAGACAACCTCAATTTTCTAACAGATATGGAAGGTTTCTCACCACCCCCTCCACAAAAGAAATGACTTTACCCTCAAAGTCAATACAGAATGGTAACACAGACAGGGTTAGAGGAGGGGTCATACCTACGACGCTCTAGGCACTTGTGTGTGGCTCATCAATGGAACCTATATCAATGGGTACACTCTCAGAACTCAGTAGATGAGTAGGTTGGTCAGCAGCCTTGACGATGTTTACTCTGCTCTAAGAAAATGCATGTGCTCCACTCCCAGAAGCGCCGGCTGACAAAGCCGCTCGTTTTTGTTGCTTATGGGCTGCTTTTTCTCTTTCTAGCTTCCTACATTCTTTATAATCTTTATTTATAACCCTCTGTGCTTCTTGTATAGGGTCAATAGGGGTCTCTTCTTTAGTATCACGAGCTTTGTGTTTTCTGTTGCCCGACTTAGTTTTTTGGGAGCTCTCCCCAAACCACATTAATTGATTGTACAGTAGGTGCTTGAGTGATCACTTGCATTAAAAAATCCAACATGACCGAAGTGGGTACCTGTACTAGCTATTTAGCCAATTGTGCAATATGAGATTTTACATTGGCCAGCTGTGCTTTGAACTCATCTGTCTCTGTTTGAATTGTAGTGTGGAACCAATTTTGCACAAGATCTTCCAAACCATCCAATCTTTCTTTTAACACACTCTGCTCTTTCCGCACCTCATTGTTGATTTCCTTTATAGCAGCTAAAACTTTCATCTCAATCATCTGAGGCATCCGAAGCACAATCTCATTTGCTAGTGCCCTGGTCTGGCACTGATCTATAATCAATTTCTTAAGAAAAAGGATAGGAATAGTCATAAGAGTACCTGAAGAGTAGATGATGATAGTGGTGCCTCTGTGGCAGGTTAAAATGACTCTCCTTGATCTGAAGCTTTGTCTGTATGTGCAATTTCTAGTGGGGCCTGAGGAATTACAGTTATACTGCTTATCGGTGCAAACTTAACACCAAAGAGATGGTTCTCTAAATCTTTGATTCTTGAAATCTGAATAAGTTTGGCTGCCTCAAGACATATATCAACCAAACTATTTAGAGAAATGTCAACTTGGTGACATAATTTGCCTATCAAACAAGGAAAAGAGAATGCTAACCCCTCATATAGAACTCTGTATCTCATCTTCATCGCTATAATCCATCTCGTATTAACAGGTATCTAATCAGCAGGTAAGCCACTAATGAGTCTAGGGAGGGTGAGGTAGTGTTATCATTGGCAGTTTTTCGCAACTGAGCATGGACAACCGCCCATTAAACTTTAGCCGGAAAATTCAAAGTAGCCTTAGCAATGGTCAGAGTCATTGTTGTAACCCAACTTGCATTTTCCCCATCTTTAGTAATTTGTTTGGTAATCTAGCATAACACCTTTTTACGAGAAACATGTTATTCTATAGTAGCCGCATTGGTAACCTCATGGTTCTTGACCTCAAAAATGCCAATTAATGGTGAGGCAGAGCCGCCCGTGCAACATTTGGTTGATAGAGGTTTCCGAAATATCTATGGACTTGCCCCGAACGATAATGTAGTTAAGGAACCCAATGTGATAGAAAGGTCCTTCTATGCTCATTTTTTGGTTTCAGTGTCAGAAGCAAGATTAATCAGTGTGGTCGCATACAATGTGTAGATTTCTATAGTCAGGTGCCTGGAACATTTACCTAGTGCATTGTCCATCTAATAAAACTTGTGAAATTGAAATGTATGGTAGATGTCTGTAAATGCTTTGATGTCAGCTACTACCACCCTATCCTTAGGCCAGATATCACGATCCTTGAAACTATCAGTCTTGTTCACAATTCCTCTATGAAAAAAATTCCTTTTCCCGGTCCACAGTCCACATGATACGGTAATAGGCTATGAGTTGTTCCCTTTGTTCTGGATGTGGTTCTTGAAAATGCACATATCGTACCATGGTCTCATCATCCGTGAGTATCTCATTAAGTTTTACCATGGTCTCATCATCCGTGAGTTTTTCATCAAGTTGTCTCTGATAGTCAGTCGCTTTAACTGCAATTTAAGGTTCTACATTAGCTGATGGAGGTTAAGTATGGGAATCCTCTTGAGAACTTCTTTCAGCTAAAGAAAATGCCCACGATGTAGCATTTGCACTACCATTGGAGTTATCGTCATATTGGCTACCATCATCAGTTTCAGATTCACTACCTGCATTCTCTGTGTTCCCAGAACTACTACCTGGTTTATCAGAATAAGAAGGAGTGTCCTGGAGCAGTCTCCTTTTGGCTAATGATCTAGTGGCTAGAGATGAGTGATTATAAAATGCAACATTAATTTGTACCTCATAGTCACTAGCTTCTGAATCACCATGTTCTTCCGATTGAGAAGCTATGAGAGAGGCACGTGGCTTTGGGTTCTTCCTTTTTGAGGCATTGATAAACTAAATTCCCTTCCGAGTGAACTTGACTATGTTCTCTCATAAAGAGGAGACAACAATGCTAATTAGAATAAAAAGGTTTATGGTAAAAACCTCCTAGTTCCTTAACTATGTGCTTCCATAGGAAACCTAGCTAGTGGAACCTCCTAGATGCTATTATGAATGATAATATGAACACTAACTAGGACTACTTAAGAGGTATCACTTAGTGTTTGTAAGGGAATGGGACTTTACCTATGCATTGCACAAGTGGGCCTTGAGGGGAGTTCTAGGAAAGGTTCTTTATATGTACATGATATATGTTAGTTTTTCTTACATGATGATGGTTTAACTTGGTATACATGATATTGCTCTAATTTTTATATATGATGTTGACTACACTTGTTATGCAGTTATATGAGGGTAAGACATTGCTTATGGACTCTTTGTTTGTTTTCTTAGTTTGTGTGGGGTTATGGGGCTTTACATAGACATTGCACTAATTGAATTCAATTGGGATTGTAACTAAGGTATTGCGATATGTTTATGAAATGTATTCTAAACATGAATTATTTATTATGATGTACTCTTGAACATGAATAATTATATGGTTCATTGTTATTGTGTTATGGACTTATATATGCTTGGAATGTTCATAAAGGCTTTCGAAGTGAATTTAGCAAGCTTACACTAAAATGTATTTTTGTGCATGTTTCCTAATATTTTACTTGCATATATCCATACTTATTTTATGTGGTTTGTACTAACCCATATTTCTCTTCGATTTCTACAATAAAGTAGCTTTGTGTCACTGAAGGGTTTCAAGGCTAATTTTCTAGAAGCTTGGATAGATTCCAAAATTTGTGATTCCTCAAGTCCGAGGAAGAAACCTATCAATCTAGTTCTTGTTATTTGTCAGTCTAAAGACAATGTTCTATTTCTTATCATTTTAGACTATGTTGTTCTACTTATGAGATATTGTAATAGTGTAAGGTTTATGTCCGAAAGCTTGTACTCCTATGTTAGATTATTGTGTTTGAAACAATGTAGGATATTTTCAATATATGAGAAGTAAACTTGAACTTCAAATATAAAGAGTTAATTTTACCGTATTTTTTGCCTATGAAATTCAATGAAGCATGCTAAGGGCTTGTCTAAGGCCTCTAAGACGACGAAGACGACGAGTAAGACTAGAGTGTGCTCCCTGGTCATGAAAAACTTGGTATCAGATCACGAGGTTTAATAACTTTAGGAACGATGTCTCACAAAACCACATCTATGTAGAGTCTTGTTCATAATTGTGAAGCGCGCCACAATTATGAATGAGAAGCTATGTGATGCTTAGGAAATTATGACATTTTTTGTATTTATATGTCGTTCCTCAAGAGTCTTAACTTTATTGGTCCTTCCTTTATAATCATTTTGTTGTGAATATAGTCTATGACTACTTGAGGGGATGCCACAAGAAGGGTGGAAGAAGAGATTGAAAATGCGGGAGTTCCTCTCCAAGACAATCAAGCTCCTCCTCAAGAACAAGTTCCTCTAGGTGTCCAAGTTTTGGTAAATCCTCCTGTCATTTCCGATGGAGAGATAAGGACGGCTTCCATAAACTTGACTTAAGTCACGACTACCCAACCTCAATCCGTAACTACTCAATCACAAGTTATGATGTCCCAAGTTAATCGAGAAGTTGCACCCCATGTGAATTCAAATGTTAGTACCATGGTGCAACGTTTGAGCGACTTCACTAGAATTAATACTCCTATGTTCTTTGGGTCTAATACAAATGAATATACTCAATACTTTCTTGATTAGGTTTATAAGATTTTGTATGCTATGGGGGTGAGTTCAAATGAGAAGGCTAAGATAGCCGCTTACCAACCCAAAGATGTGGCTCTAACTTGGTACACTCAATGGAAGGAAAGTAGGGCTTTGAGAGGGGGTACCATATGTTGGGAAGTCTTTAGGAAGACATTTCTTGATAGGTTTTTCCCAAGGGAAAAAAGAGAGGAAAAAGTGGAAGAGTTCATCAACGTTCCTCAAGGGGGTATGAGTGTTCAAGAATACTCTTTGAAATTTATCAAGTTGTCCAAGTATGCTTCTTCTTTCGTGTCTAATCCTAGAGATGAAATGATCCATTTTGTGACGGGTATGTCCGATGATCTTATGGAAGAGTATCGTGTTGTAATGATTCATGATAATATAGATCTTTCTCGTTTGATGGTTCATACTCAAAAAGTTGAGGCGAGTAGGCTTAAGAGGAAATATAGGGACACTAAGAGGGCTAGGCCCTATGATGGAGTTACTTCAATGGGTAAGTTTGAAATTCAAGAAAAACCAAAGTTAAAGAAGAGATTATCCAACCAAGTTCCTTCTAATTTGCCGAAGGCTAACAAGGATAGAGTGTCTAACCCTAAGCCTCAAAGGGGAAAAAGGTGGGGGTTCTCAAATTGAGAGACCAAATTATGACAAATGTAGCAAGAAGCATGTGGGTAAATGTCTAATGGGTATGAATACTTGTTTTGGTTATAGAAAGAGTGGAAACTGGTGAGAGACAAGCAAGTGGTTCAAATTTCGATGCTCTTAAGAATAATCTCTTCTATGCTCTCAAATCTAGGGGTGATCAAGAGGATTCTACCGTTGTTTTCACCCAATATGTTGAAAGTATTTTCAATTAATGTTTATACATTTCTAGATCCCGATGACATTTTGTCTTTTGTAATTCCTTTAGTGGCTATGAAGTTTGACTTGCTCCCTGATGTCTTAGTTGAACCTTTTTCGGTCACTACCCTGGTGGGTGAATCTGCTTTTACGGAAAAAATTTATACAAGTTTTCCAATATTATTGTCCAATATAGTTACATTGGCTGATCTGGTAGAACTTGATATGTTGGACTTGTTATATTAGAGATTGATTCGTTACATGCTTGATTTGCTTCAATTGATTGTAGAACAAGGGTAGTTAAATTCCAATTTCCTAATGAACCTGTTTTAGAATGGAAGGGGGGAAACTCAATCCCTAGAGGTCAAATTATTTCATGTATAAAAGCTTGTAAGATATTTCTAAGGGATGTCTCTACCATGTTGTGAGGGTAAAAGAACCTTGATTCCGAGGCTCCTCCTTTAGAGTTGGTCCCTGTAGTAAAGGAATTATTGGAAGTCTTCCACAATGATATCCCAGAATTCCTCCCGAACGGGAAATAGATTACGGTATAGATTTGATATCAAATACTCAACCAATATCAATTCATACTTATCGGATGGCTCCGGCTTGGTTAAAAGAATTGAAAGCTTAACTCAAGAATTTGCTAGACAAGGTTTTTATACAACCAAGCATATCTCTATGGGGTTCTCCAATATTATTTATGAAAAAGAATGATGGGTCTCTTAGTATGTGTATTGACTATGGACAATTGAACAAGGTCACTATAAAGAATAATTATCCTCTCCCTAGAATTGATGATTTGTTTGATCAACTCCAAGGTGTGAGTTATTCTTCAAAAACTAACTTGAGGTCGGGTTATCATTAACTTAGAGTGAGAGGTGTTGATATCAAAAAATGGCCCCGAGCAAGATATGGGCATTACGATTTCTTAGTCATGTTTTTGGGTCTAACTAATGCCCGAATGACTTTTATGGACATTATGAATAAGGTGTATCAGAATTATCTTGATTCATTTATAATTTTCTTTATTGATGTATCATGGTATATTCCAAGAGAGAGGATGAACACATGGGTATTTTGAGGGTAGTATTGGAAGTCCTCAAGGAACATCAACTCTTTGCTTAATATAGTAAGTGTGTATTTTAGTTGAGATCGGTTGTTTTTCGTGGTCACGTTGTTTCAAGTGAGGGTATAGAGGTCGGTCTTAAGAATATAGAGGTGGTTAAGAATTGGCCTAGACCTTTAACTCCCACCGAAATTTGAAGTTTCTTGGGTTAAGACGGGTATGATAGGGTATCTATAGACGGGTTTGCATCCATTGATTCTCCCTTGAAAACCCTAACCCAAAATAAAATTAAGTTTGGGTGGTCAGAAGCTTGTGAGAAAGGCTTCAACAATTTGAAAGAAAAGCTTACCTCCGCTCCAGTGTTGACCTTATTGGAGGGTACCAAAGAGTTTGTTGTGTATTATGACACTTGTCGAGTAGGTTTGGTTGTTTCCTCATGCAACCTTGTAAATTGATAGCATATAACTCTAGAAAAATCAAGGTAAATGAGAAGAACTATTTGATTCATGATCTTGAACTAGCGCCCATAGTGTTTGCTTTGAAGATATGGAGACGCTATCTATATAGAGTGCATGTGGATGTGTTAAGCAATCTTCAAAGTCTCCAATGTGTGTTCACTCAAAAAGATTTAAATCTCCGACAAATAAGGTAATTAGAACTTTTGAAGGATTATGATATGAGTGTCCTTTACCACCTTGAAAAAGAAAATGTGGTTGCGGATTCTTTTAAGTAGAATGACTGTGTAGTGTGGCTCATATTAATGATGGTAAGAAATATATATGATGTTGGCTACAATTTTTATGAAGTTATATGAGGGTAAGACAATGCTTATCGTCTCTTCGCTAGTTGACCTTATTTATATGGGGTTATGGGGTTTTACATAGATATTGCACTAGTTCGCTTAGATTGGGAGAGTAAGGTATTGTGATATGTTGATGCAATATATTCTAAACATGAATTGATGATTATTGCTTTATTATTATGTACTCTTGAACATGAATATTGATATGGTTCATTGTTGTGTCATGGACTTGTATATGCTTGGAATATGCATAAAGGCTTTTAAAGTGAATTTAGCATGTTTATACTAAAAAATGTCCTTCTGTGAATGTTTCCTAATATTTTACGTGGATATATCCATACTTAGTACATGTTAATAACCCATATTCTCTTATGTTTCTACAACAATGTAGGTTCGGGCCATTGAAGGGTTTTAAGGCCAAATTTCAAGAAGCTTGGATAGATTCCCAAGTTTGTGAGTCCTCAAGTCCGACGACGAAACCTATCAATATAGTTCTTGTTATTTGATTAGTCTAAAGACAATGTTCTATTCCTTATCTTTTGAGACGATGTTGTTCTACTTTTAAGATATTCTAATAGTGTCAGGTCTATGTACCAAATCTTGTACTCTATGTTTGACGATTGTCTGTGAGATAATGTAGAATATATTCGATATATGAGATAGAGATTTGAACTTCAAATGTAAAGTTTTAATTTTTTTTCCGTATTTTGCTACCTATAAAAATGATGTATGTTAAGGGCTTGTATAAGGCCTCTAAGAGGACGAAGACGCCAGTTACGACTAGGGGGTACTCCGCGGTCGTGACAAGCTTGGTTTTCAATGGAGTTATATAGAGAATCTTATTTGAGAGGAGAAGGTTTGTTTTAAAAAATGAATTCTAATTTGGTGTTTCAATGTTTTAACTAACTTAACATACACTAAATAACCCAAAATAATCATCCACCAATTTATTGGAACGTGTAGTGAATTTACCAATTCACTCCCTTTTTGGTCGTGTCTTTGGCAGTGTTGCAGTTGCCATTTAACGATTCCAAATGATGGGGCGCCAATAGGATGACGAGCCATCCTATTCCTCTGTTGTTTGTGACTGAGGCTCCTTTTTTGGGGGGCTAATCTCCCACAACTAACTGTGGAGCCACACCCCCTTTTGACGGGGCATCGTTTGGTGTAAGGGCGTCAACAAAGGTCGTGGTTCAAGACTGTCTTGGCAGCTTTTGGCCAATGCTTAGGTCCTCCTCAAGGACCCTTAGGCTTGTCCTTGGGGAGTCGTACCCAGACATTTCAACCCTATACATGAACATTTAGATACTAGGATCCAATCCTATCATTTTAAACTCCAAACAACACTTAAAGGAAAACATACAAAGGCACACTAGAACATAAAAGACTAGGACGTCTTAGTCATCTTTTGACGTTTGACATCAAACCTCTTCAAACCAACTTTTTCAAGCTGTTTATCACCCTATTAACAAGTTATTAGCTCATACCATAAATGTGAGGCTCTATATTATTATAGTTCATTTTGAGGGTCCTAACAATATCCCCCACTTGGTAACATTCGTCCTCGAATGACAATTGGAATACTTTTAATGCTTTCAAGGACTCAATGACCCAATCAGCAGCTCACAAGATTCCACATTAATAAACATAATAGTCAATCCACCAAACTTATAAGGAACACCAACTTCACACCATTATGCACTCAATGCAACATAAGCAAGTACTGACTTCATTCATTCACTCCTAGTCTATCAAACACAGACATTTCTCATGTTCATAGGAGGAATTTCCTTCTCCTAATAATGACATGATCCTTTTCCTTCATCTCATCAACAAGTGTAAAAATGAAATAACCCTAAAATCACACATAGTAATGCTCAACATTATAACCCATGAGGCAAATAAGTAAATCTCATACGAAATGCACATTAATCATGAGTAATGTAGATCAACAAATTTGTATCATTTAGACATAATACCATCAAGTACATGCATAACATCACCTTCTTTAGTTATGTTCAAGGGGGAATTTCCTTCTCCTTAACACACTCACATATCATCATGAAGTTCATATACAAGCATCTCACAAATGTCAATTCATTTTTTATGAGAAATTCTCAACTTCTAACCAAAGCATACTCATACTACCTTCCTTATGAAGTCAAAATGGTAGATCACACCAAACCCATCATAACATTAGGAATTTATTTAATGAAATTTTAATTTCTTGCATAACACTAGTTTCCATGAACATGCATCATTTAGGAATGCTATTACAACTCATAGTCACATGTCAATAATAGTTGCGATACACACCAACACTTCTCAAGAGTGAGTCTATATAAACATTTCCTAAATCTCAAAATCACAAATTCTTAAAGGGAACTTATCTCTTTTCATTTAACGGAACATAATACTTCAATGTAACTCCAAAATATCCTCACATCAAGACTGTAATAAATCATGTTCATTAGGCCATCTCATGAAGTCAAATGCATATTTACTATGTTAAGATACATAACAACATGAGAAATATTAAATTTCTCAAAAATCCCTTTTCATTGAATAAGAATTCTTCAAAACATGCATAACATAGTGTCATCTAGTACATGCATAACATATGGAGAATATGCAACTTATACTCATATACAAGACTCCGAACATGAACAAGCTACTAGGAACTCTTTCGTCACAAGCTTGAGTAAGAATAGAAGGAAAAGATAGACATATCAACAACCTTACTACTCAACTCATCATCCCCCATTTAGGGTAAATTCATTTAAGAGCAACTTATATCAACCAAGAGGCCTTTAACTTACAAACCTTACTAACCAAGCACATCATCCCCCTCTAGGGATCTAAGCTTATGCAAACACTTTTAAACATCACCTCATTCCATTCTAAAGGAAAAACCATTTGTCACTAAATTTTTCACTATACTCCATTAGGTGAGAATCTCAAGAGATCCAAAAATGAGTATCTAAGTCACTCCACTTCATATCCATCACCTAAAGTTATTCTCAACATGGAAAAGTTCAACGAAGCACAATTTAGGAACATTAAGGGGACTCGAAACATTACCATCTAGGCACATTATTCACCACTTGGGGTGAGCCTAATCAAATCTTTCTCACATCATACCGTCAAATTCCAAGGTTGAAGCAAGTCAAGACTACAACCTCCATATTCTTTACACAATGTAATTTTACACCATAGAGGATTTCACTCCTACCCTCATAAAAGAAGAGTTTACCAAGTCAAAATCAATAGGTACTATTCAAGCACCACTGTTCCTCCAAGTCCATAACCAAAAGGAAACTTATGAAATTAAGTTAGGTTATACTATCCAACCACATGAGGCCTTAGATACTCCATGGATAAGTCCATGATTTCATCAAATTAAGTAGTTCCGAATTTAATCCTACAAGGTTCATTCCTTTAGGTAGTTCATCTATAGTCTTTAGACAATCTCCCTCCAACTTAGGACTATAGAAATCCGAGACTCTATCAAAGCATACAACTCAAGTTGGAACTATTAAGATACATTACCACTTTTCCGGAGATTTAGGGCTAACCATCCTTTCTAGGTAAGTCCTTAGTGGTAACTTAGAACATGGAACTTGTTTCTCTTCTTACAAAATTAGAGCAATAAAAGATCTAGACCATTTCAACCCTTATCATAGCTTTTGGTGGAATCTTCCAACAACCAAGCCTAGGTATCATCTGAGCACTCTTTTAAAATGACCACACTTAAGATCAATCTTAAAAGACAACTAACCTCTTTAAAGTTGGTCAACATCAATTATCTTCTTCTTACTATGAACTAAGGGGTACATGCATACCTCTAAGTCAACCTTAGAAAAAAACATAATCCCTAATTATGGAATAAAACCCTTTCTTCCATTTTCCCACTCTTAGTATAGGTTCATATGGGAACAAATGAATTAGTCAGATGGATTCTCCATTTAACTAGCATACTTCACAATTACCTACAAGATAAACACACTACTTTCCCTTCTTAGGAGTAATCCTATAAAAAGACTCCAACCCACACAAGGAGAACTATGAAGAACTACTCATATACAAAGGCAATTTTCCACTTTCACTATATACCACATTCCTTCAAAACTCTTCAAGCCTATACCATAACTTTCTATTATTGTTGCACATGACCATAGAGTAGAATGGTCATAACACAACTTCTCAACATAATACTTCAAATATCATAGGTCACATATAGCCATAATAGTATCATCAAAATATTCCAAATCAACCTTCACATATACTCATCTAGTCACAAAACCAAAATAAGCATCAAAACTCACATTTTTCTCCCTCAAGCCTTGCGACATCACCCCTTCCAAGAAATCACATCTAGAAGACCACCAGACAAGGGAAATAAGAGAGAGATCATGTAGAATTAAGATCTATGGCACGACATAAGAGTAATTAATAAAGTGAAACTTCGATCGTCCTATAGCCTCTCGTTCATAGATGTATAGTGACTCACACCGATGAACAAGAATCTACTAAACGTGGCATTATGAGACTTTGAAATCTTAGACCCTGTTTATAACCTCATGCTCTAATACAAAGTTTGTCACAACCAGAGAGCACCTCTAGTTGTAACCGGCATCATCGATTTCTCTGAGGTATTAGACAAGCCTCTTTGCATTCATTCATCTCATTGCCATAAAATAGTACATAATTTAAAACGTTCTCACAAAAAAACATAAGAATAAAAAGTAATCTCTGTATTAGACAAGCCTCTTTGCATTCATTCATCGCATTGCCATAAAATAGTACGGAATTTAAATCATTCTCACAAAAAAACATAAGACTAAAAGTAATCTCATTTAAAAATAGTACATAGTTAGGACACTAAGTCTCATCTTGCCTATCTTAGACACGACTTCAATAGAATAGGGAAAAGGCCCCTTAATAACATAAAATAATATTTTTATACTATTACATGAACTTAAATAAACTCTTGACATGAAGGACCTTTAATCATTAAGGACACACTTGAATTTGGGAATAGTAATCTAAGGTCTTCATTCTAGGAAAGATACTCTAGCCATCACACCTACACTTTATGTAAAAAGATGAAGAAGAATGGTATTAGTACATGAATGCACTAAGTATGATAACCATGCAAAAACATCCTTTAAAGAGGACATTTAGTTAGAAACCGTGCATCATGTCTTTTAATGAAACTTCATGAACATTTTATATAATAATCACCATATAATTCAATATATTATAATATACATAGATACCATTCACGACAACACATAATGTCATTTATCACATTTAAGATACATTAAATATCTCTAATACATTACCTTTCCTTTTTACCTTAACTCCTTTACCTAAAGCAATCCTTAAGTAATACTTAGTGTAATACATGAATAGTGTCACATTCCACTATCCATACCAAAATACCACCTTAAGGTAACATAGGTGAACATTCATACAACCTTCATTAATTCAAACACCTACATTCATAAGGACATAGCATATCATGAAACACAACTTTCACATAAGAATCATCACCTAAGATAACCCTAAGTCACACTAGTGCAATGTACAAATAGAATCCAATAATACTATTCACTCCAAGTGTTCCTAGGAAGTCACCCTAGACTAGGCCATCACATTCAATAACGCATGAAACACACATTTAACCTTAGGCATAAGACCCACATACTTTATAAACCTCATATAAGGGCTTATCCATTTATTATATCATAGCCATAACCCATTAAGTATTTATGCACATCTCATGAACAACATACAAGTCTATATCCAAGTAATACCTCAGTGAAAACATAGTTCACATTGCATATTTAGAGTTAATTTCATTCATACATCACAAGACCTTACTTATAATCTCAAAATCCAAGTCCACTAGTGCAATGTATATGTGAAGTCGCATAACGTCACACATACCAAGTAAACTAACAAGGATATCACAAGCATTGGCATTTACTTCGTACTTCATCAAGATAAGTATAGCCAACAACATGCATAATAAGTAAGACCAACATCATGTATATTAGTGAAACAAATTACATGCATAAAATGTGTAACTTGTGATAATAACATCATAATGTCATATATATATATATATGTATATATATATATAACTCACCCTAGAATTCCCTTCAAGATCTACTTGTGCAGTATATAGGTAAGGTTCCATTTCCTTACCCACACCAAGTACATGTCTTAGGTAGTCCTAGTTAGTGGTTCATCTTCTTACTTCCATTTTTTAACTCGGTACTAAGCTAAATTATCTTTTTAAAGAGCCTTTAAGTGTTTCTTAAACATTAGTATATAAGATAGTCCCTAGGGGATTAACCTTTTATATAACATGTGCATAGCTTATAGGTTATATGATAAGAATGTCTTTTGATCAAAACCCAACATCATGTGAGAATGTCCTTTCACATAATCATAAAATCCATAACATAGTCTAGTTTAGAGTACAATTGAGGAAACCTTTCAAGAAACTCTCATTCACTAGATTATCATTAGCATCCTTCATTCATACATTCATATGTGTGTGTACATATATGATAAATCCTTTCCCATAAACACCATTTGACAAAACATGTTGATACTTCATTAGTTATATAATTTTCATGCATAATAAGATATAAGGGTGCGTAAGAGAATTATCCTTTCAATTACACCACAAACATATCATAGTGATTGTTATGCATGGAGTGTGTGTGTACATAGTGGTCTCATAATGACATAATAGAAACCACGTATTAATGAGGGAACTTCCCTTCAAAGGATCACAACACATCTATCATATTGTCAGGTCATGAAAAATCAAAATATAATACATTTAGGGATTTCAGACCACACACCCACCCATAATTCATTATAGGAGACAAGAGTACATAAGACATCGAATAGTCAACTCCTAACATGTAAAGGATTATACATTTATATAGAGTTAATAGGTAGGGGTCATTCTACAATAGCACTTATCACAATCAAGCATGTAGACCATACCATACCCTAACATCCTTATTCACATTATACTTCACATTGTCAATACACCTTAATTATGATACTAGAATTGAATACTACCTACATAACCTTCATAATCATGAGAATCATAATAAAAATTAACTTTGTATCTATTTCAACAATACATCACGATCTAAGCACAATTTCATTAACATCCGATCAAGATCACAACATCCACTTTATAGGCTAAATTTAGAGATTAGGGAGATCCGGGGTTCTTCAGGGAATTAATATGAAAATATTCTTAAAAACCTTTACCTAACATCAATTTATAATTACAATGTCTTTCAAAACCATTTGACAATGAATCAATGTTTAGATTAGGAATAGGGAATTTTGATCTTAAAAGCACATTGGAAAATCTTTGATAGAATTCCTTAGATGAAAGGTTATCAATGGATCAAGAGTTAACATACCTTAATATAATAAAATCCCACAAAATTTTGAGAATAAAGCACTTGAAAATACATCTCCTAGCTTGATCTTGAGCTTGCATTCCAATGGAGTTCTAGAGAGAATCTTTTTTGAGAGGGAAAGGTTTTATTTGAAGAATGAATTCTAATTTTGGGTTTCAATGTTTTAACTTATTTAAAAAACCCTACAAACCCAAAATAATAGTCCACCAATTTATTAGTACATGGGGTGAATTTACCAATTCATCCCTTGGTTGGTCGTGTCTTTGGCAGTGTTGCATGTGCCATTCGATGTTTCCAAATTATGGGGCACCACAAGCTGACAAACCATCTTGTTGCGCTGTCGTTTGTAATTGAGGATACCTCATTTGGGGGCTAAGCTTCAACAACTAAGTGTGGAGCCACTCCCCCTTTTGACGGAGCGTCGTTTTGTTGAAGGGGCGTCAACCAAGGTCTTGGTTTAAGGCTGTCTTGGCAGGTTTTTACCAATGTTATGGTCCTCTTCAAAGACCCTTAGGGTGTTCGTTGGAGAGTCATAGCTACAAGTTTCGAACATAAACATGACCATTTAAATACTAGGGTGCCTTCCTATCATTTTAAAGTCCAAACAACACTTCAATACAAGGAAAACTTACAAAGGCACACAAAAAAATAGTTTCTGGACATCTTGGTCGTCCTTTGACATTTGACTAACATCTTAAAACCAAATATTACAAGGTGTTTCTCACCTTATGAAAAAATTGTTAGCTTATACCACACATGTGAGTCTATATATTATCCTAGTTCATTTTGAGGGTCCTAACAGTTTAGAGAGCTATACAAAGCCTATTTAAGATGCCACTCAGTAAGATCATGGTTGGGGGATTTCTTCAGCTCTTGGCTGAACCTCCACCATGTATCATGCATTGCCTCCCCCGGTAACTATTTTTGTTTACTAATCTCATTATTCATTTGCAATTCTTTGAATTCTGGGTAGAATTTTTAAAGGCAAGCTTCCTTCAACTCACTCCACGTTCGGATGGAGTCATCTGGCATCTCCTTCAACTAGTTATTTTCCTCTCTAGTAAGAGACACTAGAAACAATGTCGACCTCATTGTTCTTTAATTGACCCCAGGTATCTCTTCTGACTTTCAAATTGTCACAAAATTAATCAAGTGTTGATTAGCATCATCTCCAGCTGCCACTCTCGTCAAGTGTTTATTAGCATCATCTCCAGCTGCACCTCTGAACATTCCTTTTATGTTCAGCAGTTGTATCATTGTGCTAGTGATGGTAAGCTTGACACATGGGGGAAGTGTAGGTAATACTATAGCTCCAGCTCCATCAATATCTGCATCATTTTCTTTATACATAATATGAGTTGTGTGCTGAGCTCCATCCCTGGGGCTATTGGTTGGTGATGGGTAGGGATAACTCCCTCTCTATTCTCGTCTACAACCCTAGGTTGATTTGTCCCCTCATTCTGAGGTAGACCTGGCCTATGTTGATTAAGTCCAACATTCTATTGAACATTCCATGCAACATTGAGTTCATCCTCCTGGCCCAATCTGTGTCTCTGGGCCTCTAATTGTTCTGTGCTAACCATCTTGCAAAGATTTTTCTAGAGCTCAGGATCGTAACGAAACCATGGGGATCCTTTACTTCTAGTGTTGGTCATTAAAAAAACAAACTTACCAGTAATAGACCAAAACACAACACAAGTAAAAATAGGGAATATCACTACAAGTCGAAATTCCCCAGTAGCGCGCCAAAAGTTGATAAATCCAAACTTACACTTCAAATAAGAAGTATAAATGGTCGTTGTCAATTTATATAACCCATCTAGAGTTGAGGTTGATCCCACGGATAATTTCCTCACATATAAGGTTTCACTATCAAATTTATTCAAATGCGGTTATAATCACCTAAGTAGATAACAAACGAAATTAAAAATTAGATTTACTTGAAACGATCTAAGTATCAATGCTTACTGCAGAACTTCAATTTCATAATTACCAACTGATCTTATTATAGATTTTATTCAATTAAATTAAAAAAACTAGGTTTATGTTCTCTATGACATGAGTTCGAATGTTCTTCTGTGATTCGACTTTCAGGCAATTCACTATTTATTTAACCTTTGCGAATTGAGTTTATCCAATGCTTCTCAGCCTAAATAGATAATAAACACTTCTATTCAGTCAAAATTAAAATGTTAATAATGTTAATTTTCACTGGCATTGACTTGATGTTAAAGGTTTCTTCTCTCGTACTCCAACTCTAACACTAATCCATTAATTTACTACAACTTTTTCCTATTTCCTATCGAACAAACATCAATACATACTTGTCTAAAGTGTGCACTAAATATACAAAAATGATATTTAATGTTGCAATTACAAATTGTAAACATAAATCACCTTCTACTCGTTTTACAGAATTTCGATTAGATTATTGTCATAGTTCCCGCAACCCCAGTTGTGGTATGTAGCTACTCATTTGTTTGTGTAAAAGAGCCATAACAAAATATGAAAACATGCTAAGGATCACATACGACAATAAATAGCTTAACAACAATTCCTTCAATAGATCGATCGTCTAAGAATGATCAGAAAAATCAAAAAACTTCAAAGTTGCAAGAACCAAGCTTGATATCATGTACTCAGCTGTGAAACGTAACATACCCGATAATTTTCTCAAAAATACTATCTAATAATTTAAAACAAAATGTTTAACAAGATTCTTAATCAAACTAGGATTGAACTATCAGGCCCTTTCACGGCCATAATGACGACCTGTCAAGGGCTTCACGGACTGTGAAGCCTTCCGTCATCTTTCATTGGAGTATTACATAAGTGTCTCTTGTATCATGAACTGGACTAAGGACCGTCAAAAGGACAATGGTCCAATTAGGTGTTCGTGGTCTTTAATTAGAATATCCTAAAATTTGGTCTTCAGCACTGCTTATTGGAAATTCACCATGACCTGAAACACGGACCGTTAAAGGGACCACGACCCGTGAAGACGTCCATGGTCTTTACTTAAGATTTTCCAAAAAGTTGGGTCTTCAGCACTGCTCACTGGAATTTTAACCACAACACGCACGACGAATCATTGAGAGGACCACAGCCCGTGAAGTTGGTCGTGTGCTTGACTTTGTTCCTTCCATCTCCAACTTTCCTTTAGGCTACACACTGGTTCAATTCCACGGGCACAACCGCAGACTGTTAAGACAAGCACGGTCCCAGAAGTTTGTCGTGGTCTTTACGTGATCATCATCATTTTTAGCTCCTTTAACCTTCACGTGATCATCATCATTTTTAGCTCCTTTAACCCACTTTTATACATGTGCTAGGATTTTTCTGCATAATTACCAACACATTAAACAATACAAAAACACACTCAATTATAGTATTAATTTTTATTTTTTAAGTATCATATGTGCCAAAATTTCGCAGTACCTCACAAAAAAAGGAAGTTTCTTCGCTAGCATCAGGGTCAAGGGGTGATCATAGCAATTCTAATTGTCCTTACCCACTAATTCAGATACAATCTAGTTATCCTAAGAAATACTACCCTTCTATCCGTCAATATCCACTATCTACATCTCCATACACGATCTTCAATGCTTAGTCATATGTGCATTCTCCCACGCAAAATTATGCTCAAGAGAACGGACAGAGAAGGAAAATCACTATATCAGGAGAGTTATATTCTAACTTGTTTCAAAAGTTAAAATAAGAGTTATTGAGTCTATCCCACCACATCATCTGAATCCAAATGATTTATGTTTCAGGACAATGAAAGATGTGAATATCATTCAGTTCCCCAAGACACGACATTGATAATTGGTGGACCTATAAGGAGGCGATATAGAAGCAAATCGATCATGGAGTGGTTGTTGTAATAGATGATTGAAACACTCACAATATGATTAGTAACACACTTCCAGATCAAAACAATTTAGTGGGTATTATCTTCAATGATCAAGAGTACAATGTCACGACCAAGGAGCACCCCCGATACGTAATCAGCGTCTGCATCCTCGTAGAGGCCTTAGACTAGTCCATAGCATATCATATGTAGGTAAATGCGGAAAATTTAAAACTTTTTACATAGTGAACTGTACTTAGACTTCTCACATACCATGTATGGAGTTTACATAGACTGCTCGCTTATGAAGTTTACATAGACTTCTTATTTAGCGTACGCAATTCATTTAATAGTCTAATAGTTGTCTCACATATAACCATCTAAAAGAAGAATTACAAAGTTTAGGCATATCACTTACAAGTACAATATGTGACATATAGGCTTGCAACAATAGTCTCAAAAAATAAGGAAGGAACAAGTGTTTTTAGACATAAGCAATCCTACTAAGCTAGATAAGTGGCACCATCCTTGAACGTTGAGGACTCACCAACAACTTGGGGAAAAGTACAAGTTTTCTTGCAAATGGACTCTAAGCACCTCAATGGCTTGAAACTACATATTTGTAGAAAGATAAAGAATATGGGTTAGTACAACCACTTGTACTAAGTATGGAACATATGCACATAAAACATTTGAAGACATGCATGAAAAGGACTATTTCTTTAAAATATGCTAAGTCATTTGGAAAGTCTCTATGCACATACAAGAGCATATACAAGCCAATGATCAAAAGAATATAAGACATACTCATTTTCATATATGAGGACAACACCAACATATAGTCATATTAACATATCATATTCTAGAGTTCATATCATCAAAGCATACAAGACCCTTACCAATAATCTCATATAAAGCCTATAAGTGCAATGCTCATGTGAAGCCCCCTAACCCCACATAATCAAGTAAACTAGAAAAGAGATCATAAGAAATGTTTTGTTTCTTATAACATAACATCATGACTAATTATCAAAATATATAGCAACTTAGACCAATATCATGTTCACCAATGAAACCAACATCATATAAGAACAACATCATATAGGACCAACATATATAAATTTCATGATATCATAAGGACATAACAACATAATAACAACTTCCTAGGACTCCCCTCAATGTCCAACTCGTGCAATGCATAGTAAGGTCACATACCCATACTAAGTAGAACACCTTATGTCACCCTAGTTAGTGTCCATATTTATTCATTCATTCATTCATTTTACTTTCGGGAATAATCACCTTAACCAACAATAGACCATGTGAGCTAAATATGGAATCTTGTGTGATGAAACCCTACACCGAAATAAAGGGATCTACTTTCCAAGGTAGAACTATAACAAGAACATAGCATTCTAGGTGGATCCACTAGCTAGTATTCCTATGGGGGCAACATAGTGAAGGAATTAGGAGATATACCAGAAACCGCCTTCATGCACATTTGCATCGTAGTATCAATCTTATGAGATTAATAGTGAACCTACCTTCCCACTTGGAAAGGGATACATCTGCTATCTAATTCTCTTAGTGCTACGCTAAAGTTCCTTTTTGATGCCTTTAAGTAGATCTTTATTATCAATCTTAATATAGGCCATAAAAGACTAACCCCTTGTATAAACATGATCGTAGATTTCTAGGTTTAGAATGAGAATTTTCTTTCATTGCCACCCATCGTTAGTGAGATCAACATATCATAGTCTTAATAATAGGTACACAAGAGAATCATCATCAACCTTGCATCATCGTACCCTTACCATGATCTCACATTCAACATATTCATAACATGTCATCACAGTAATCATATCATCATCTTCCTATTTTATTTATGTACTCATTCTTCAATTGAATATCATTATCAAGAATAAACCATCATTATTGAAATAGAGAACTCGTAATAATAAAAGTCTTACCAAATACCTTCCAAAGCCTCCTTCGAGATGTTACCCTCAAATTATCACAATAATCCAATAATGCATTAACCATCATCATAATATAGCGAATTAAAAATAACATAATCAATTCCAACAACCCTAATCATCTACAAGTCCAATTCATAGTCAGGGTTAGGAAAAACGGTCCAATCATGGGTCTTTCATGGAAACTAGGTCAAAGACTAAGAACTACAAAAATTAATAAATAAACAATCATAATATATCAATATTAATCAAAGTAATTCACCATCAAATCAATTTGAAACATCATTCACGAAATTTGACGAAAACCCATGTCTTAGACATCTTTGGAAACCAATTTTGAAGAGCCTCTTAGGGAAAGACATCACAAGAGTGAATAGCTTCCATGTCACATATGGGGAGCATCCCCTATAATTAACATGGCGTACTTGACTTCTCAGAGGTCTTATACAAGCCCATATTCATCATTCATCACAATGACATAGTAAATTTAGCGGAAAATTTAAAACTTTTCATAGCACATCATTTACTAGAGACTTTATTTCATATATATAAAACATAAGTCATATTACATATTTAGACCCTAAGTCTATTTGCCATTTTAGACTCAACAACCTTAGAATACATTAGGGACATGGCCTTTTAAACATAAGACATAACTATATAACATTTAATAAACTTTACATTAAGACATGAATAGGGAATCCTTGGAACTTAAGGACCTCTTTCCTTGAGCTTGGGAATCACATATAAGCCTCCTCAATCATAGACATCCTTTAAGCATACATAACCTACATTTTGTGTAAAAGGTAGAGAAGAATGGGATTAGTAAAAGAATGCACTAAGTATGGCAAACATGAAAAAACATGCATTTAAAAAGAGACATTTTCTTGAAATCATACTTCATGCCTTTTTTAGTAAATCTTCATAAAACCTTTATACCATAGCATTTATATCATTCACATACTTAATATAAACATATTAAAAGTCCATACATCACATAAGATCACATATAGAATCTATGACACTTTTGAATCACATTACAGAAAGCTCTTTCACGTTTACAGTGAGCATTATTTCGTTTTAATCATTAACTTCCCAAGTAACCTTCCAGTGATACTTGGTGCAATGTATAGCCTTAAGGTCACAAGAAAAAATACATATAATCTACACAAGTCACCACATATCATCAGACAAGTACAACCTATCAAAGACACATTTAGCTTAAGTCCTTATGAACATTACAGTAAGCTACATCAACTTACACCTATAATGACTTCACTTTAGATACATCATCATTAGACCTTGTTCATGACCCCAATTGTAGTCTACTAGTGCAATTCACATGTGAATCCCCATAACCCCAAACATTCTTAGTAAGCCCTTCATGAGACCACAAACCTTAACATTCAATTCATGCATAAACAAGTAAGTGAAGACAACTTCATTCATGTCGATACAAGACCATCATCATATAGTTATTCATACCAACATAGTGCATATAAGAATAAGATCACATCTTATAGATTTTATACCATGCACATATTCATAATAAGTAGACAAATACTATCATACCATGCATATTGACATAATCATAAACATACATATAAGGTCACCTTTCTAGGACTTCCTAAGGATCTACTTGTGCAATGCCTAGATGGGTTCATTACTTCCATCTATCCTAAGTAACTTACCTTAAGTCCTCCTAGCTAGGATCATATTCATTTACTTCTGTTGTCCATTTTACTTTAGGGAAACTATAGCCTTAACCAACACTAAGACCATGGGTGCTAAATATGGAATTTGGTGTTGTAGAGTCTTACACCAATGGAAGGTGTTGCTACCTAGCAAAGGTAGAACATTAACATACATCCTAGAATCCTAAGTGAATTCACTTTGCTTGATCATATGTCAAGCATAGTTTATAGAACTAAGAGATAGGTATAATCCCTCTACAGCCATTGGGCAATTGGGGCCTCCTTTCATGAGAAAACATGGGTGAATCTTCCTCAAAGGGAAATCATCACCTCATGTGGATCCATAGATGAGTATTCCTCTAAGGGAAGTCAACACCCTATAATGAACAAATAGTGAATCTTCCTCCAAGGAAAATCAACACCTCTCAGTGTCAAGTTCACTCGGTGCTAAACTAAGTTCCATTTATTGACAAGCTTTTATTACATTTATTCATAAAACATAGGCTTAGGATATTCATTCTTCATATGCTTATAAAATATCCAAGAACCTTTATAGTTTAGAGTATTCTTGGGCACACCTTTCAGTGTCCCTCCATTAACTAGATCATCATTCATATGTGTGTGTGTATTTATATGTGAGCAAACCTTTCACATAACACATAATGTTACACATGTTCATATATCAATGCATAAGTCCATAGGTGTGACCATATGAGCAATCCTTTCATATTAACACATTAAGATATTATGCACATACATACTTCATCATATCATATACTTAACATCATATGCATCATCTTAGCATGCATAGTAGTAGACTAGTGAATATAAGAACTATCTTTCATTTAGACACCATGACTTATACTACTTGTAACATGAATGTAAGTGAGTATGTGTGTACATTAGTCAACATGATCACATAATGGTTATCAACAACACATTGAGGCAGCCACCATGTTATACCATAATACTCTATCAAGCACAAACCACACAACACATAATAGCATAGGAGACAAGCCAACTTCATACTACACTTAAGACTCCTAACTTGTGCTATTCATGCATTCACATAGGGTAAATGGTAAGGGATTATTAACCATTTTACTAATCAATGGAAGAACCTATACATTACCCTAAAATGGATATACACATGCTTACACAATAGTCATACCACCTAGATCACAACTAGAATAACAAAGTAGGCATAAACTTCTCATAGTGTAATAGTCATAACTAAACACTCATATATTCATCAAGTTTGTCTTCAAGGCCATGGTCAGCACATATATAGATTGAAAATAAAGTAAACACCGCCACCATAAGTGGACCATACCATACAATGCCATACAAGGCTTCATGAACATTACTACAAAGAAATAGAGAAGTAAAGATTAGAGGAATTCTTACCAATCCATTAGCCTTTGATAATCATTGACCATTACTACTCTTTTATCAATAAATAAAGTATATTTCAGTAGAATAAGGTACCATAATCACATATGAAGTTAAGCATAAGCTACTACAAGGCCATGGTACAAACTAGTACAACATATCATTAACATGCTAGAATGTAGAAGGACGTAGACCATCAACCAATTTCACTTACATGGATTATAGAACATATTTAATCAATAATATCAATCGATGGTAGTAGCTAATCATACACGTTTTAATAACGAAATCATTCTTAAAGCACATCAAGATCAAGCTACTATCGTAGGCATTAAACTATCAATTCAATGTAGAGTAGAGAGAATAGGCCATCTTACTAATTTTCGCAAAGTATTAATCATCAATCATATTTTACCAATAAAGTACATGCTATGAAGTAGCTAACGAGATAGGAAATCAAGTCTTATTCATACTTTATTCATCTTAGAACATAGATCACATCATCTACATAGCATTATCAATTCATAGACTAAAAGAATCTAGATCAATTCATGTAAGCCTTTCTTTAATTTTATCATCAAGGATTTAAACCCACAATTCATCCATAATACCAACTAAAGGTAGTAGCTACAATCATGCTTTGCATAATCAAAATCATACACAATTACTGTAATCGAAATTCATTGTAACACTTAAAAACATAGGCTATTCATACTCAAATCTTCATACATTGATCCTCATGGATCGTTCATCATCAATTCATAATCAACTAATGTAAATAACAGTATATATAAGCATTTCAACGTAAGATAATCACAATTCAATCGATAACAAGTCAAGATCACAAAGCCCATGCAAGGCAAATCAATTTAAGGAAGGAGCATGGGTTCATCATACAATTGGAGAAAAATCACGCTCAGACCAATATATTAACATCAAGTCATCATGATTTAACCATTTAAAACGTTTTATAAAGAACGCGTGGCTAGATTGAAAGATTGAAAGAATCGATCATAAAATCTTCTTTGAAAACTTTGGGAAGAACTCTTCAAGTGAAAGGTTACTTAGAGATGAAGGATCACCATAGCTTTATATAGTTTAAAACCTCTAAAACTCTATGATTAATCCATGGAAGTATAAGCTCCAAGCTGTTCTTGAGCTTCACCAGCACTGGTGGTTTCTACAGAGAATATTTTTTGGAGGGAAAGGTTCAATTTCGTGGGAAAGGATTTGGAATGGGTTCTTCACGTGTTTCATCCCTTATATACACCCAAAATATTGGTAAATTTATTAATGAGAATAAGTTTAGGACGTGGGGTGAATTTCCCATTCACCTCATAAATAAAACAGTCCGCTAGGCAGTAGCTAAAGGCCACCATCGACGGACCCATCAATTGGTCGTTGCTCAATCGATTGGCCGTCCTTTGGCTTCCGTCGATTGGTCCTTAGATAAATTTTTGATTGATACCTGACTAAGATAAGTTCCCATCGATGTGACCTTACCAACGGGCCGTCATTTGGCCCGTCGATTGACTCTGCCAAGGCAGTGTCTCGACCAGCCTTGTGTCCTTCTTGTGGGGCACTTTAGAAGTCGTACCCTGACATTTCCAACGTAAATACAACCCTTTACAAGTTTTAGACCTCCCTCATTAGTTTCACCCAAAACAAATACTTGCAACTCGTCCAAACAGGCTAAGCCCCATGAAGACACATGTTGAGCGTCTTAAGGGCTATTTTCGAACGCCTTGGACCTTCTTGGTCGTTTGGCCTCCAAACTTCTCAAAACTCCATATACCATATTTAAACATCATTATAACTCATTTTAATACATCATAAGCTCATGACATATAATATATAAACACGCATGGACACATGAGACACGTAGGTGACTAGTCGTTGAACGTCTTGGTCGTCTCTTGACGTTTAACTTCCAAATCACCTCAAACTTTACACACTGTCTTTAAACTATATTATAATTCATTTTATTACCTTATAATCTTAAGAAAAACATGTTAGTCTCTATATACCCTAACTCATTTTGGGGTCTTACAATATACCCCACTTGGGAACATTCGTCCTCGAATGACACTTAGGGCTCTTTAATCACAACAAGTATTTCAATGCATCATAAAGCAGTTCATAAAATTTATAACATCATCAAATCATATTAGCACTGAATGCACAGAAGCAAGCAAAACCATTACTCACTCAATCTTTAATGCATGAAACACAAAGGCTCTTATTATGTTCATAGGAGGAACATCTTGATCCTAATCATAACATAGTCATTACACTTCAATTTATTTATAGCTCATTTTGTAACTACTCTTTAAGTCACACTTAGACAGATTTTCAACAACAATCAAGAAGCAATTTAGGCATTCATACTTCAGTGCACATAGACTTGAGTTAACTAAACCAACAAAGATCTTTATTAGTTAGACCTAGTTCCACGAAGGTCATACTCAATCATACCATGCTTAGTTGTGTCTATGGCGTGATGTCCTTCTCCTCAACACACTTACATGTATCATGAGTTCGCTCCTAAGCAAATTACAAGGTCAATTTCCTCTAAAAATGAGAAATTCTCAACTTTTAAACCAAGGCATGCTCATGTTTCCTTCCTAGTGAAGTCTAAATGGTATATCACACCAAGTACATCACAACAATTAGGAAGTAATTTCGCAAAATGTCAATTTCTAACATAGTACTCGCCTTCACAGTAGGCATCTTTTGAGAAGAATAACACACATCATAGGCACACACATTAACACTTAGCTAAACATGCTTTCACTTTTCAAAAATGAACCTACAATCATGCTTCCCAAATCATACAAGTCACATAATTTTCAAGAGACTCTACACTTTTCATTTTAAAAAGACTCAACTTTCCATTATAAGGCTAAACAATCACCTCACAAGTGACTATTACCATGTTTCTTATCTTATCTCACGAAGTCAAATGCACAACTAGCATATCAAGATGCAATTTAACATGATAAAACATTGATTTTATCAAAATTTTCTTTCATGCACTTTGGAACGTTCATCATATCTTCAAGGTAATGTAAATCAATACATAAAAAACATATAAATCATGCATTTCGTACTTTATGCAAAACTCTTATTCATGAACAGGCTTACTAAAAATTTATTAGATTCAAGTTCAAGTAAAATAGAAGGACAAGGTTGAAAATATCTACAACCTTACTACTCCATCACCATCCCCCACTTAGGGTAGACCCAATTAAGAGCAACTTAACCCAACCTTAAGAGGATCTTAACTAAAAAGCCTTCATTTCATCACTTAAAAGTGACTACAACTTTAGAAGGAGTTTACTGTAAGTCAACATAGCAACACCAAGTTATTCTAAGCCTTATCACCTAGGCAATTTATCCCCAATTATCAAGTTAGGTCATCTCATTCAACCACATAAGGTTTGTATACAATACAATAAATACCAAGGTCATACATCATTAGGGGAAACAATATAGGAGACTAAGTCTTAAGGACTCTTTTTTTTTATTTCAACATTAATGTATGGTAGCTTCTAGGTCAATCATACCCACATCATCACCCTACATAGATACAGAGTACTACACTCAATTCTAGGGAACACCAATTCCAAAACATCAAGGGACTCACAACACAATAAGAAGTTAGAAACAATCCTACAACTCATCATGCCATAAGACTCTCGTTCTTCATTCCAAATAGAAAATCTCCTTTTCACATTCATTATCATGCTCATATGCATCGATTTTATACACATTTAGACAACATCTAATCAAAGAACAATTTAGTTGATTTCTCAAAAATCTTACAGTAAGTTGTCAATCATTACAGGGTACATGCACCAAAATTCCAAAAATGCAACATTTAGGCAATTGATGGGAAAAGCATGACAATATGATATACAAAACTTTACCAAGACAAGCATACTATCATCACACCTATGATCAACTCTATACAAAAGGACTCCAATCCATACTAGGCAAGTTATCAAGGACCACACGTATACAAAAGGACACATTGAACACTTTTAAGCACATATTCTTAGGGTAGCATGCTTCCAGTGGAAGTCACTAAGCATTTAATGTTCAAATAATAGTATTAGGCTACCATCATGTAAAACCATATAGAATACATCATTACAAAAGAACTCATTTTAACCATAATAACTTCTAACATGCTTTAACTATATCATGACATACATTTCTCAATATAACATGCTATTTCACATAAGTTTTCATATATAGCCATAAATGGCATCACATCATCAAAACATACCCAAAGTTTACCTTCACACATACTCATTAAAACCATAAAACCAAGATAAGCATTTAAAATCACCCTTTGTCCCTCAAGCATAGAGAACAATCCCATCCAAGAAATCACATCTAAAAGACCATCAGACAAGAAAACATAAGAAAGAGATCTTATAGAGTTATGTTCTATGGCACGATATGAGAATGATGAAGAAGGGAAACTCTATCATCATGTAGCCTGTCATACATTTGATGTGTCGTGACTCACTACCAATGAAACAAGACCCTAATAGACATTGCAATATGAGACTTCTTGGAACCTAATCCACTTTCAAAAATATGTGGCTTTGATACCACGTTTGTCACATCCGGGGAGAACCCCCTACAAGAAACATGGCGTACTTGACCTCTCAGAGGTCTTATACAAGCCCGCAGTTATCATTCATCGCATTGACATAGTAAATTTAGTACAAAACTTAAAACTTTTCATAGCACATCTTATGCTAGAGACTTTACTTCATATATAAATCATAAGTCATAATACATATTTAGATCCCAAGTCTCTTTGCCATATTAAACTCAACAACCATAGAGTACATTAGGGACACGGACCTTAAAACATAAGGCATAACTATACAATATTTAATAAACTTTACATTAAGATATGAGTAGGAAAATCTTTGAACTTAAGGATCGCCTAAATCATACACATACTTAAAGCATACATAACCTACACTTTGTGTTAAA
Source organism: Solanum pennellii (assembly GCF_001406875.1). Taxonomy (NCBI): domain Eukaryota; kingdom Viridiplantae; phylum Streptophyta; class Magnoliopsida; order Solanales; family Solanaceae; genus Solanum; species Solanum pennellii. The sequence continues at coordinate 70,036,626 of NC_028648.1, read as the reverse complement.
AGTAAAGAAGAATGGGATTAATACAAGAATGCAAGTTTGGCCACCATTCAAAAACATGCATTTTAAAAGGGACATTTTCTTGAAATCATACTTCATGCCTTTTTTAGTAAATCTTCATAAAACCTTTATACCATATCATTTATATCATTCACATACTTCATATATACATATTCAAAGGATAAACAACACATAACATCACATATAGAATCTATGACATTTTTGAATCACATTATTGTAAGCTCTTTCACATTTACAGTGAGCATTATTTCCTTTTATTCATTCACTTCCCAAGTAACCTTCTAGTGATACTTGGTGCAATGTATCACCTTAAGGTCACAAGAAAACATACATATAATCTACACAAGTCATCACATATCATGATACAAGTACAACCTATCAAAGACACATATAGGTTAAGGCCTTATGAATATTACAGTAAGCTACATCAACTTACACCTATAATGACCACTTCACATACATCATCATTAGACCTTGTTCATTTCCCCAATCCTAGTCTACTAGTTCAATGCACATGTGAATCCCCATAACCCCACATATTCTTAGTAAACCCTTAATGAGACCACAAACCTTAACATTCAATTCATGCATAAACAAGTAAGTGAAGACAACTTCATTCATGTCAATACAAGACTTTCATCATATAGTCATTTAGACCAACATAGTGCATATAAGGATAAGATCACATATTATAGATTTCATACCATGCACATATTCATAATAAGTAGACAAATACTACCATACCATGCATATGGACATAACTATAAACATACATATTAGATAACCTTCCTAGAACTTCCTAAGGAGCTACTTGTGCAATGTCAAGATGGGTTCATTACTTCCACCTATCCTAAGTAATTTACCATAAGTCTCCTAGTTAGAATCCTATTCATTTACGTCCGTTTTCCATTTTACTTTAGGGAAACTATAGCCTTAATCGACACTAAGACCATGGGTGCTAAACATGGAATTTGGTGTTGTAGAGCCTTACACCAATGGATGGTGTTCCTACCTAGCCAAGGTACAACATTAACATACATACTAACATCCTAAATGAATTCACTTTACTAGATCCAATGTGGCAACCATAGTTTATGGAACTAAGAGATAGGTATAATCCCTCTACATGCCATTGGGCAATTGAGGCCTCCTCTCATGACAAAACATGGGTTAATATTCCTCAAGGGGAAATCATCACATCATATGGATCCATAGGTTAGTATTCCCCTAAGGGAAGTCAACACCCTAAAAGGAACAAATAGTAAATTTTCCTCCAAGGGAAGTCAACACCTCTCAATGTCAAGTTCACTCGGTGTTAAGCTAAGTTCCCTTTATTCAAAAACCTTTATTACATTTATTCATAAAACATAGGCTTAAGATATTCATTATTCATATACTTATGGCATATCCAAGCACCTATCTAGTTAAGAGTATTCTTGAGCACACCTTTCAATGTCCCTCCATCAACTAGATCGTCATTCATGTGTGTGTGTGTATTTATATGTGAGCAAACCTTTCACATAACACATAATGTAACACATGTTCATATATCAATGCATAAGTATATAGGTGTGACCATATGATCAATCCTTTCATATTACCACATTTAGACACTATGCACATTCATACTTCATCATATCACATTCTTAACATCATAGACATCATCTTAGCATGCATAGTAGTAGACACTAGTGAATATGAGAACTACCTTTCATTTAGACATCATGACTTATACTACTTGTAACATGCATGTAAGTGAGTCTGTGTCGACATTGGTCAACATGATCACATAATGATATCAATAGCACATTGAGGCATCAACCCTCTTAGACCATAATACTCTATCAAGCATAAACCACACCACACATAATAGCATAGGAGACAAGCCAACTTCATACTACACTTAAGACTCCTAACTTGTGCTATTCATGCATTCACATAGAGGTACATCGGTAAGGGATTATTAACCATTTTACTCATCAATGGCAGCACCTATACTTTATCCTTACATGGATATACACATGCTTACACAATATCATACTACCTAGATCACAACTAGCATAGGAAAGTAGGCATAAACTTCTCATAGTGTACTAGTCATAACCAAACACTCATATATTCACCAATTTTTCCTTCAATGCCATTCTCAACACATATATAGATTGACAATAAAGTAAGCACCTCCACCATAAGTGTACCATACCACACAATGTCATACAAGGCTTCATCAACATTACTATCAAGAAATAGAGAAGTATAAGAGTAGAGGAATTTTTACCAATCCTTTAGCCTTTGGTCATGATTGACCATTACTATATTTTATCAATAAATCAACTATAAGGCAGTAGCTTAAGGTACCTTAATCATACATGAAGTTGAGCATAAGATACTACAAGGTCATGCTACAAACTAGTACAACATATCATTAACATGCTAGAATTAATGTAGAAGAACATTGACCATAAACCAACTTCACTTACATGTATTATAGGTCATATTTAATCAATAATATCAATCGAAGTCAGTAGTTAATCATACACTTATTCATAACGAAATCATGCTTAAAGCACTTCAAGATCAAGCTACTATCGTAGGCATTAAACTATCAATTCAATGTAGAGTAGAGAGAATAGACCATTTTACTAATTTTCCCAAAGTATTAATCATCTATGATATTTTAACAATAAAGTACATCCTAGTCAGTAGCTAACGAGATAGGAAATAAAGTCTTATTCATACTTTATTCATCTTAGAACATAGATCACATCACCTACATAGCATTATCAATTCATAAACTAAAAGAATGTAGATCATTTCATGTAAGCATTTCTTTAATTTGATCATAAAGGATTTAAACCCACAATTCATCCATAATACCAACTAAATCCAGTAGCTACAATGATGCTCTGCATAATCGAAATCATACACAAATACTACAATACTGCAACACTTAGAAGCATAGGCTATTCATACTCAAATCTTCATACATTGATCCTCATGGATCGTTCATCATCAATTCATAATCAATTAATGAAAATAAAAGTATATATAAGCAATTCAACTTAAGATAATCATAATTCAATCGACAACAAGTCAAGATCACAGAGCCCATGCAAGCTAAATTGATTTAAGGAAGGAGCATGGGTTCATCATGCAATTGGAGTAAAATCACGTTCAAACCAATATATTAACATCAATTCATCATTATTTAACCATTTAAAACGTTTTAGAAAGAATTCATGGCTAGATTGAAAGATTGAAAGATTGATCATAAAATCTTCTTTGAAAACTTTGATAAGAGCTCTCCAAGTGAAACAGTACTTAGAGATGAAGGATCACCATACCTTTATATAGTTTAAAATCTATAAAACTTGATTGTTCATCCATGTAAATCTAAGCTACAAGCGGTTCTTGAGCTTCACCAGCAATGGTGGTTTCTAGGGAGAATATTTTTTTGGAGGGAAAGGTTCAATTTCGTGGAAAAGGATTTAGAATGGGTTATTCACGTGTTTGATCTCTTATATAGACCCAAATATAGGTAAATTAATCAATTAAAATCATTTTAGGATGTGGGTTGAATTTTCCATTCACCCCTTAAATAAAATAGTCCGCTAGACAATAGCTACAGGCCACCATCGACGGACCCATCGACTGGCCATTGGTCAATCGACTTGCCGTCCTTTGGCTTCCGTCTATTGGTCCTTACCCAAATTTTGGGTTGAGATCTACCCAATATAAGTGTCCATTGATGAGACTTCACTAATGGTCCGTTAGTCGACCAACTGGCCGTCGTTTGGTCCGTCGACTGACACTACCAAGGCAGTGTCTAAACCAGCCTTGGGTCCTTTTTGTGGGGCCTTTTCCGGGGCCCTTTAGATGTCGTACACAAATTTTTCTAACGTAAATAAAAAACCCTTAACAAGTTTTAGAACTCCCACACGAGTTTCACCAAAAAAAAATACTCGCAACTTGTCCAAACAGGCTATTCCCCATCAAGACACATGTTGAGTGTCTTAAGGCTATCTTTCGAACGCCTTGGACGTTCTTGATCGTTTGACCTCCAAACTTCTAGAAACTCTATTTTCCTTATTTAAAAATCATTATAACTAATTTTAAGACTTCATAATCTCATGACATACAATATATAAATATGCATGGACATATGAGACACGTAGGTGACTAGTCGTTGAACATCTTGGTCATCCCTTGACATTTAACTTCCAAATCGCCTCAAACTTTACCCACTGCCTATAAACAATATTATAATTCATTATAGGACCTTATAAACTTAATACAAACATGTTAGGATCTAGACACCCTAACTCATTTTGGGGTCTTACATTTCATACCTTAAGATTCCTTAAAGATTGATGGAGAAAAATGTGATTAATGGTGCCCTAATCAATATTGAATTTGGTCTTCAATGGTGTGTCTTTGAATAGAGAGAGATAAAGTAGAGAGAAGTTGGAGAGAATTTGGTTTGAGAATAATGAGGTGTTGAGTTGGGTTTAATGAGGGTTTACTCTTTTATAGTCCCCAACTAACTTAATTAACCACCCCTAAACCCCTAATTATTTAATTAAATAATTAAATAATCAACCTAACTTAACTAAAACTAAACAGTGAACTGGAGTGCCGAACCACGAAACCCCTTCCATGAGCCATCGCTCAAACCATGGCGTCGTGCTGGCAGTCCGTCTCTTTGGTCAGAGTGTGCGTTTTGAGACATTTTCCAAAAATGTCTAAGTTTCAACCAACGACATCATCGACGGGCAATTGACACATCGATGGCTCGTTGTTTGGTTCGTCATTAGCCACTGTGTTTTAAAAGCTTTTTGGTCAAATACAAGGGTCCTTGAGGTGGTCCTTCGGAGTGGTACCCAGACGTTTTGACCTTAATCACGCTCTACTATATTTTTAACACTTTTTTACCGAATTTTACTAAATTCTGACTCTTAAAACCCCTTGAAACATACCAAGGAACACTAGCTCAATTTCAGTAATCTCCGGACATCTTAGTCGTTTCTTGACGTTTTGATCCTAACACTTCCTAATTTGTTTCAATACTTTAATTTAGCCTTAGAAACGTTTTTTTAAGGCTTAGTTCATCATGTGAGACTCTATACTAAGTCAGGAAACTTCCGTAGTGTTACATTATCCTCCCCCTAGAAACATTCGTCCCCGAATGACATTAAAATCTTTTTATAGTGAGAGATAGACTCAATACTAGCAGCCTAACCAATCAACAACATAAAATCTTAATGAGTCACAACTCATAGGATAACTTCACAACTTCATTCAAAAAAATATCAAAGCACTTTACAGAACAACTCAATTCACAATTTATCACATATAAGAGCTCAACATTTCACATCATATAATGAGGAACTACCTTCTCAATATCAACGTGTGCTCAACTTGAACATCAAGAGTTAACATGTTATTCTTCTTCTCAAGGCAATATTAAAATAGTCTAATCTCTAGAATGCAAATACACAACACATATAAGTGCCAATAAAATATAATAGCATCCTTTTTCATGAAAAACTGATTTATGCATGACCCTTTACCAAAACATGCACATACTTAGAAAAACAAGTCAAATTTCACATTATTCATAATTTTCATTTTAAGAGGAATTAATAACCTCAAAGAGAAAAAAGATGAGGATAGAGGAACTTTATGTCGGCCTCGACATCCCATGTTATACCCTCAACTAGATGGTTTCTCCATAAGACTTTTACAGAGGCCACCTCTTTGTTCCTAAACATTTTGACTTTAGAATCTAGGATTTCAACCGGAATCTCTTCATAAGAAAGGTTCTCATTCACCCATAATCCTTTAATAGGGAGAATAGACACCGGGTCGCCTAAACATTTCTTGAGCATAGAAACATGAAATACCAGATGAACTGAAGCTAGTTCACTAGGTAGTTTCAATTCATAAGCAACTTTTCCAACCCGTTGCAATACATTATAAGGACCCACATACTGCGGACCTTAACTTTCCCTTTTTACCGAATCTCATCACTCCTTTCATAGGTGAAATCATCAAGTAGACCCAGTCACTTACTTCAAATTCAATGTCTCTTCTTCAATTGTCGGCATAACATTTTTGCCAACACTAGGTTGTTTTCAACCTATCTCTTATGATTTTACCTTTCTCATGGCCTCATAGACTATCTCGGGGCCAAGGAGTGAAGATTCACTAACCTCAAACCACGCAACTGGAGACCTATATCTCCTACCATAGAGTGCTTCAAAAGGTGTCATAGATATACTCAAATGGTAGCTATTATAATATGAGAACTCAATCAACGGTAGGTGATCATCCCAGTTTCCCTTTAAATAAATTACACAAGCTCTTAACATATCTTCTGGGGTTTGAATGGTACGTTTCGCTTGACCATCCGTTTGAGGATGAAAAGCGGTGCTAAGTTTCACTTGAGTACCTAAACCTTTTTGAAAAGACCTCCAAAAATGAGAAGTGCATTAGGCACCTGTATCCGAGATAATGGAAAAAGGGATCCCATCTAAGCTCACAATCTTATTAATATATAATCTATAGCATATTCCTCCACCGAATAGTAGACTTAACGGGGATAAATTGGGCATATTTCATCAATCTATCCACAATCACTATATTGAGTCATTTTTCCTCCGGGTTCAAGGCAACCCAACAACAAAGTCCATATTAATATCTTCACACTTCCAAGTAGGGACATCCATAACTTAAGTCAAACCACCCGGATTTTGATGCTAGATTTTGACTTGTTGACAATTAGGACACCTAATCACAAACTCCGCTATATCCCTTTTTAAACCATCCCACCAATAGACCTCTCTAAGATCACGATATATTTTTGTGGCACTTAGAAAAATAGAATATCGGGAACCATGAGCTTCTTCCGAAATTTATTTTCTTAAATTATCAACATCCAGTACACACAATCTATCTTGGTACCTAAGTACCCCATCCCCTTGGGAGAATGACTCATTAAACTTGCAAAGTACCGACTCTTTCTATTCCATCAATAGAGGATCAAGGTGTTTCTTAGACGTCACCTAAACCACTAAAGATGATTTGGAGGTATGATGAACAATAAAACCTCTAATTGGAGAATCTTCCAACCAAACACCCAACTAAGACAATCTATGAACCTCTTTCGTTAACAGTTTCTTATCATCGGGGACATGTACTACACTAACCATAGTCATTCTACTCAAGGCATCCGCAACAACATTTGCTTTGCCGAGGTGGTAAAGGACACTCAATTTATAATCCTTCAAAATTTCAATCCACCTCCTTTGTCAGAGATTAACTCCTTTTGAGTAAAGATATATTGCAGACTCTTTTGGTTGGTAAATACGTCCACATGTACCCCATAGAGATAATGCCTATATATTTTCAAAGCAAACACCATGGACGCTAATTCAAGGTCATGAGTTGGATAATTCTTCTCATGCACCTTGAGTTTTCTAGAGACATAAGCTATCCCCTTATTATGTTGCATGAGGTCACAACCCAAACCCACTCGAGGAGCGTCACAATACACTACAAGCCCTTTTGTACCCTTCGGTAAAGTAAACACCGGAGCAGAGATAAGCTAATCTTTCAATCATTGGAAGTATCTTTCACAAGCCTCTGACCACTCAAACTTAATCTTCTTTTGAGTTAGCGTTTTCAAAGGAGAAGCAATGGATGAAAGTCCATCAACAAAGCTTCTATAGTACCCGTCTAGACACCAGAAACTTCTTGTGTCAGTCGAGGTTAGAGGTCTAAGGCCAATTTCTAACCGCTTCTATTTTCTTTGGATTGACGTCTATACACTCACTTGAAATAATATGGCCAACAAATGCAACCAATCTCAACCAAAATTTGCACTTGCTATACTTTGAAAAAAGTGGATGCTCTTTGAGAACTTGCAATACAACCCTCAAATGGACCATATGCTCATCCTAACTCTTAGAATACACCAAAGATATCATCAATGAAGACAATTACAAAAACATCTAGGTAATTTTGTAATACTCTATTCATAAGGTTCATAAAAGTTGTTGGGGCATTAGTTAACCCAAAATACATGACTTGCAACTCATAATGAACATACCTAGTTTGAATAGCCATTTTAGGAATATCTTCACCTCTCCCCCTAAGTTGGTGTTAATCTGACCTCAAATCAACTCTCGAAAAGTAATTCGCACCTTTAGAGGTGATGAATTTTCATCAATCCTAGGGAGAGGATACTTATTCTTTATGGTAACCTTATTCAATTTCCGGCAGTCGATACATATTCTAAGTGACCCATCTTTCTTTTTCACAAATAAAATCAGAGCACCCCTTGGAGATAGCTTGGTTTTATAAAACCCTTATCAAGAAAATCTTTGAGTTGAGACTTCAACTCTTTCAACTCGACCAGAGCCATCCGAGGAGGATGGGTTTAGTATCCAGCAACAAGTCTATACCGAAATCTAGTTCCCGTTTAGGAGGAATTCCATATAAGTCATCGGGAAAGACTTCTGGAACATCCTTCACTACGGGGACTAACTCTAAAGAAAAAGTCTCAGATTCTAGGTCCTTGACCCTCACAACATGGTAGACATCCTTTAGAGATCATCTTACAATCCTTAAGACATGAAATGATTTGACCTCTGTGGATTGAGTTTCCCCCGTTCCACTCTAAAATGGGCTCATTTGGAAAATTGAACTTGACTACCCTTGTTCTACAATATATGGAAGCAAAACAAGTATGCAACAAATCCATTCCCAAAATGACATCAAAATCAAAAATGTCAAGTTCCACCAAAAAAATAAGAGTAACTATATTGAACAACATAATAGGAAAATTTCTATATACCCTTTTTGCAACTACAAAATCACCCACCGGCGTAGACACCATAAAAGGTTCATTAGGACCTCAAGCACATATCAAACTTTCTAGATACCAAAGGGGTAACAAATTACAAGGTGGCACTGATATCAAGTAAAGCATACACATTAATAGAAAATCCACATTGGGAGAACCCCCTTATTCACCCCTAGAGCAGAGAGCATAAAAGTGGTTCTTCTTAGGAGCTTTGGATCTAGGACCGCTTGCTTGAGCTTGGCTACTCCACTTTTCTTGACCCTTTACCGTAGGATAATATCTCACCTTATGGACACTCTCCATAATCAAAGAAATTATATGTCCCAACTAGACATTCACCCACATGCTTCTTACCACACTTTCAACAAGTAGTCTTCTTACTTGGTGAACCACCACCTCTTCCCTTTTGGGACCTAGGTATAGACATCCTATCATTATGAGCCTTGGTGAATTTAGAAGGAACTTAGTTAGAGAACCTCTTTTTGAACTTAGGTTTGTCTTGAATTTTCAACCTACCCTTTGAAGAATCTCCTTCATAAGAACTTTCCCTCTTAGCATCCCTATTCTTCCTTCTTATCCTACTCTATCTCACTTGTTGAGAATGCACCATCAATCGAGAAATGTCCATGTTGTCATGAAACATCGCTAAACGACATTCTTTTACTAGATCCTCGGACACTCCCATCACAAAGCAACTCATCTTATCCCTTGGGTTAGACACCAAGGAAGGGGCATACTTAGACAATTTAGTGAACTTCAAGGAGTACTCTAGCACACTCATACCTCCTTGATGAAGGTTAATAAACTCTTCCACCTTAGCCTCCCTTTTATCCCTTGGAAAGAATCTATCAAGAAAGCCCCTTCTACAGATCTCCCAAGACACACGACCACCTCTTAAAATCCTATTGTCCCTCATTGAGTATACAAAGTTTGAGCCACATCTTTGAGTTGATAAGTGTCTAACTCGGCCTTCTCATTAGAAGTCACTCCCATTGAAAACAAGATCTTGTAGACCTCATCAAGAATGTTTTGGGGGTCTTCACCAACCTTAGACCCAAAGAACATGGAAGGATTAATCCTATTGAAATCTCTCAAACGAGAAGCCATGGTACTAGCATGTTGGTTCACACGGGGTCCAACTTTCTGGTTCAATTGTGCCATCATAGCTTGGACTTTAGTAGTTACGGCATGAGCTTGAGAAGTCATAGCTTGATCCGAACTTAGAAAAAAATCGACCTTATCTCCCTATTCGTCATAGCCATAGGATTGATTAGAGCTTGGTCACCCAGAGGAACTTATTTTTGTGGAGTATCCTGGTTGCCTTGTGGAGGATCTTGGTTATCTTGGGGAGGAGCTCCCGAATTAGCAATCTCTTCATCAACTCTTCTTGCGGCTAAACTTCTAGTAGTCATAGCCTATAACCTCCGCATTAGCAATCTATTCACCAAATCTTCTTGTGGCTGCCCTTCTAGTAGTCATAGCCTATAACCACAATAAAAGGGTTAGATGAAAAGGACACATAGAGCTAAGACTCTTTAGGCACGACATAAAAATACCAAGAAGATGAAAATTTCCTAAGCATCACATAGCTTTTCATTCATAAGTGTGCTCGCGCTTCACAATTATGAACAAGACTCTATATAGACGTGGTTAAGTGAGACATCAATCCTAAGGTTACTCAACCTCATTCTCTAATACCAACTTTGTCATGACAGGGAAGCACCCTCTAGACGTAACTAGTGTAATCGTCCTCGTAGGGGCTTTAGACTAGCCCTTAGCATACATCATTGCATGTCATAGGTAGAGAAAATGTGGAAAATCTAAAATTGTTACATAGTGAAGTGTACTTATACATCTCGCATACCATATATGGAGTTTATATAGACTCCTCGCTTATGAAGTTTACATAGACTTCTCATTTAGCATAGACAATTCATTTAGAAGTCTAACACTTGTCTCACATATAACCATCTAAAAGGAGATTTATAAAGTTTAGGCATAGCCCTTACAAGTAAAATATGTCACATATAGGCTTACAACAATAGTCTCGAGAATAAGGAAAGAACAAGTGTCTTTAGACTTAAGCAATCCTACTAAGCTAGATAATTGGCACCATCCTCGAACATTGAGGACTCACTAACAACTTGGGAAAAAGTCTAAGTCTTCTTGCAAATACCCTCTAAGTACCTCCACGGCCCTAACCTACAAATTTGTAGATTGAATATGGGTTAGTACAACGACTTATATTAAGTATACAACATATGCACATAAAACATTCAAAGACATGCATGAAAGGGACTATTTCTTTAAAAACATGCTAATCCATTTAGAAAGCCTTTCTACACATACAAGAGCATATACAAGCCAATGATCAAAACAACATAAGACATACTCATTTTCATATATGAGGACTACATCAACATATAGTCATATTAGCATATTATGTTTTTGAGTTCATATCATCAAAGCATACAAGACCCTTCCAACAATCCATCCCAAGTTTATAAATGCAATGCTTATGTGAAGCCCCATAACCCCATATAACCAAGTATACTAAAAATGAGATCATAACATATGCCTTGTTTCTTATAACATAACATTATGAGTAGTTATTAATACTTATATATAGCAACTTAGACCAATATTATGTTCATCAATTAAAACAACATCATATAAGAACAACATCATATAGGTCCAACATATATACATTTCATGATCTCATAAGTATATAAGAACATAAGAACAACCTCCTAAGACTCCCCTCAAGTCCAACTCGTGCAATGCATAGGTATAGTCTCATACCCTTACCAATTATAAGTAGAACCCCTCATGTCACCCTAGTTAATGTCAAGATTTATTCATTCATTCATTGTACTTTCGGGAACAATCGCCTTAACCGACAATAGACTATGTGAACTAAACATGGAATCCAATTTCATGAAACCCTATACCAAAAGAATGGGATCTACTTGCCAAGGTAGAACTATAACCTGAACATAGCATTCTACGTGAATCCACTGGCTAGCATTCCTATGGGGGAAACATAGTGAAGAAACTAGGGTATATATTAGAAACCCTTTTTATGCACATTTGCATTGTAGTCTCCATATCATGAGATCAATAGTCAACCTACCTTCTCACTTGGGAAAGGACACATCTCATATATAGTTAGCTTAGTGCTAAACTAACTATTTGAAATGTCTTTAATTTAATGTTAATCATCAATCTTAATATTGGTCATAGGATACTAACCCCTTGTATAAACGTGATCATAACTCTTTAGGTTTAGAATGAGAACTTCCTTTCATCACCACCCATCATTAGTTAGATAGACAGATCATATTCATAATAATAGGTACACAAGAGAATCATCATAAACCTTGTATCATCATATCCTTATCATAAGCTCACATTCAACATATTCATACCATGCCATCATAATCATCAGATCATCATCTTCCTATTCTATTCACATATTCATACTTCAATTGAATATCATCATCAAGAATAAACCATCATTATTGAAGTAGAGAACTCATAATCATAAAAGTCTTACTTAATAGCTTCCAAATTCTCCTTTAAGATCTTACCTTCAATTCATCACACTTACCCAATACTCCATTAACCATCATCATAATATAGTGAATTAAACTATAAAGTAATCAATTCCAAAAACCCTAATCATCTACAAGTCCAATTCATAGCTAGGGTTAGGGATAAGGGTTTAATCATGAGCCTTTCAAGGAAACTAGGTCAAAGACTAAGAACTAAAACAATAACCAATCAAAAATCATAGTCTATCAATATTAATCAATCAAATTCAACATCAAATCAATTTGAAAGATCATTCACGAAATTGGATGAAAACCCATGTTTTAGACATCTTTGGAAACCAATTTTCAAGAGCCTCTTGGGGAAAGAGATCCCAAGAGTAAATAGCTTCCATGCCTTAAGATTCCTCCAATAATGATAGATAAAAATGTGAGTCTTGGATCCCTAATAAATATTGAAGTTGGTTTTCAATGGTGGGACTTGGAATAGAGAGAGAAAGTAGAGAGAAGTTGGAGAGAATTGGGTTTGGGAATAATGAGGTGCTTAGTTGGATTTAATGAGGGTTAACTATTCTATTGTCCCCAACTAACATAATTAACCACCCCTTAACCCTTAATTAATTGATTAAATAATTTACTAATTAACCTAACTTAACTTAAAACTTACCAGTGAACTCGAGTGCCAAACCACGAAAACCCATCCACGAGCCGTCGACCAGACTACGGCGCCATACTGGAAGTCCTACGTTCTGGTCAGAGAGTGGGTTTCGAGAAATTTTTAAACAATTTCTGTGTCAATCAAAGACACCATCGACGGCTCGACGTTTGGTCCGCCGTTAGCCACTGTCTTTTGACAACTTTTTGTTCAAATGCAAGGGTCCTCCTCAAGCACCCTTAGGGTAGCCCTTGGGGAGTCGTATCCGGACGTTTTGAACCTAAACAGCTCTTCTATATGTTTAACGGCTTTATGCCAAATTTTACTAAATTCTTACTCTTAAAACCCCTTGAAAAATACTAAGGCACTCTAGCTCAATTTCACTAGTGCCCGGATGTCTTGGTCGATTCTTGACGTTTTGATCCTAGAACTCCCTAATTAGTTTCAATACATTAATTTAGGCTTAGAAACATTGTTTTAAGTCTTAGTTCATCATGTGAGGCTCTAGACTAAGTCATGGAACTTCCGAAGTATTACATACAAACTCCTTTGCAAAATGGGAAAGTTGTTTTAGAAGATCGAAGAGGAAGACAAGTCGCTAAAGAGTATAAAACTAGTTGCATTTTGTAGTGTTGGAGGTGTCAATATTGATACCAAAGTTTTGTGTGCCATGAGGGTTTCAAAGGGGATTGAAGTTTGAGCGGGTATGCGAAGATGTATGTATCAAAAGGCTTTTAATTAACATAATAGGACCAAAGTTTCTTGGCGAAGTTGAAAGAACCCATCTTTGTTAAGCCCGTCCAACAGCTTCTAGTAACTGATTCAAAGGTTGTCCCTTGGAACTATAACAAAATTGTTGTGGTTTATCGAGGAAAGGAGATTTTTGAAGAGGTTGATGAAGCGGGAGAGCTAACAAGCTTCGAAAGATGTGATTCTCTAAAAGAATCAAGAAAAGGGAAGATGACTCAAATATCCAAGTACCACTGAATAAAGGAGTTACAGAGGAAGAAGCAAAAGAGTTTCTAAAAAAATAATAAGGTTCCAGATTACTCTGTTGTGGAACAATTAAAGAAAACCTTTGCACAGATTTCGCCGTTGTCTCAACTCTTGCACTCAGAACATCTTCTTGTGTTGAATAAGATTTTGAATAAAGCACATGTATCAAAGGAGACCATGGTAAATCAGGAAGAGAAAATTCTCAAGCGCGTCTTTGAGTCAAACATCATCACTTTCACTAATGATGAGTTGCCTACTTAGGGAGATTTACACCACAAAGTTTTTCTTCTTACAGTGAAATGTGAAGGTCACTATGTAAGATATGTAATCAAGGCCCCTGAATTGACAAAGAGGAAGCTTCAAATGTTGTTCATAAAGGATTCGGAGTAGAGTCAGAGAAATTGGTTTGGATTATGGTCAAGTCAATGGAAACATCAAGGCACAACAACCACCACTTTAAACTAACAATTTTCTTTTTATTTTGCTCAACACAGGAACAAAAGAAAACGCGGGATTACAAGTCAAGAATGAAATATCACAAAAAGGAAGTTCTCCAACGTCTTTACGTGTTTGTTGTTTCATCTCATTCTATTCACATTTTTTCTCTCAATTCGAGAGCTTCAAGCAATACTTACCCATCTAATTCCACGCAATACACACACATCCTTTATTCATGTGGAATACGCATCATCCTTTATTCATGTGAAATATACACCAGTTTGATTTTGTGCAATTCGCACCAATTTGAATTTCGTGCAATACGTACCAATCTGAATTTCATGCAAATATGCACTCGTCCTTTAATCACGTGCAAAACGTACTATCCTTTCTTTCATGAGCAAGATGTACCAATCCAAATCCCATGAGATACGCATCTATATTGCATTCATGTGCAATACACACTAGTCTTTCTTTCATGTGCAATGCAAATCAGTCCTTATTAACATGCAATACACATCAGTTCTTTATTCATGGGCAATATGCACCATATGCATATCTTAGGCAGTATGAGCCAACCATTCATGATATTTTTATCCAAGGGCTCTTATGGAACCCTACTAAAAAAAACAAAAACTCCAATAATTAAAAAATATATATTTTATTTTCTTGTCCCCTTGCCCTACCCCCGGCGGCCACCACCCCTTCGCTTGAAAAATCTCCAAAAATATTACCATTTCTTTCTTTTACCCTCCTCTACACAAATATGCAAACCATTCATCCTTATCCATAGCCATACTCCATAGATCTAAGAAAAACCAAATATAAATCTTCTTTTTTTATTTATATTTATGGAATTTCGGTCATCCTCCTCTTATATTCTTTACATATATGTGTAGAACTCTTTGAGGGCTATCCTTTTATATAAATTTTATGTCCAAAATCCGTTAAAAAGATTTTCGGCGAAGTTTTCTGACGATCCCCATTCACCCGAAAATATATGTCAATATTTTTCCCCTCTCATCCTTTATCCCAATCCGTCAATATCACTTCTTTTTAACTATATAAGTCGTTTTGATGCCGAATTTATATTGTTTTGTTAGTTTTTTAAGTCTTATCATGTTGAAGTTTTTGCTTGAATTTTATTGTTTGAATTTTGTTTTTATTTTTTATTTTTATTTTCTACCTTATTTGTTGTGTATGATCTTCAAAATAGTTTAGATGTTTGGATTTTGTGTTAGTGGATTGATTTTTTTTTATTTTGGGGTCTTGATCAAATGGATTTACATTTTGGGCCTATTTTAAATTTTTAGATTACTTATTTAGTTATTATTCAATTAATAAATTTATATGGAAATTTTTTCAAAATGTCAATATTTTGACATTTAATAGGATTCTTTAGCCACACTTTCAGTATTTATTTAAAATTTCATTATGTTAGTTTGTTATTTATCTGATTTAAGTTTTTTATTTGTTTAATTTACAAGAATACAACTATTATTTAATAATGGAAACAAGAAAATCAAGGGAGATAAAAAAATTTGTTAAAAAAAAGGAACATGTCACTTAAAATTATCATCAGTAATTGTATACCATAGTTTTTATACTTTATTTGTTCACTTTACCATTGAAATTAAAATTGATATTTTACTTTCATAATGAAAATTAAAAATTGTATCCCAGATATGATAGTCAACTATATTTTTCTTTCATTTATATTATAAAAATATTACTCAGTGTATCCCAATATATTTTAATCATTGCATATGGAATGTGATTTATGAAAAGATACAAGATTCTGAAAAAATAGCATACATGGTGGAAACAATATAATATGTTGAGGAATTGCACAATATCCTACAAAAGTACAGATTGATTGTGAAATAAATAGGGATAAAAGATTCTACAAAAAAATAGAATACATATTTAAAATAATACAATATTCTAAAAATAAAATACAAATTGATTGTGGAAAAAAATAGGATATATCTCTGCTTAGAAAATACAAATTTATTTGGCATACCTTATGAAATGACTACAAACTAAAAAAGAAATGCAATGTTCTTAATAAAAATAAAAATGTTGAGTAAAAGAAAACAATTAACAAACAAAATTTAATATGAACATAATGCTCGTATGAATACAATTTTTCAACCTTCTTCTCTCACTCTCTCCCTCTTCTACTTCGTCCGATATGTTCCTTAGTGTTTTTTCTTCACCAAATCACAATCTAAATTATTATTCTTAATGAAAATACAAATGTTGAGTAAAAGAAAACAATTAACAAACAAAAACTAATATGAATACAATTCTGATATGAACACAATTTTCTTCCTCTTCTTTGTTCTTCTTCTTCTTCTTCCTCTTCCTCTTCCTCTTCCTCTTCTTCCTCTTCATCTTCATTTTCTTCTTCTTCTTTCTTTTTATTCTTCTTCCTCCTCTTCCTCTTCATCCTCATCCTCCTCATCCTCCTCTTCCTCTTCCTCTTCCTCTTCCTCTTCCTCTTCCTCTTCTTCTACTTCTTCATCTTCCTCCTCCTCCTCTTCCTCCTCCTCATCTTTCTTTCTTCCTCTTCCTCTTCCTCTTCCTCTTCCTCTTCCTCTTCTTCTTCTTCTTCTTATTCTTCTATGTTTTATTTTTCCTCTTTTCTTCTTCTTCTTCCGATTTTTTTTACCAAAATCATATCTAAATAGTATTCACTTGTACATTAGTAACCCTATAAGCAAAAAAAAATTAAAATTATTAAATATGGATGTATGAAATATCAAAAAATATATGATGTATGAATGTCAATGTAGATTACCACAATCTATAAAATCTCAAACATGAAAACAAATCACGAATTTGTGAAAAATAAATAGTAGCTACGAAAGAGAGAGAAGCGGAAGATAAAAAAAATGAAAAACAAATGAACAGGAAATTAAATGAGAGAATTTATTTTAATTTTTTTTGAAAAATGTGAAAGAATGTTGAAAAACGTATGAATTAGAGGAAATATCGTTGTGAAAGAGAGTGAGACAAGATGTGGGTAAAAATTAGAAAGAGAAAAGTGGGTAGTGATGTTTTTTCGGTTAATAAAAGTGGACCCAATTTGAGAAAAAAAGAAACGTAAATAACTTATATTACGGTACATTATAGCAGTTTAAATATTGAAAATTTTATTAATTATTTTAAAGTATGTATAAATATTTTTAATAATTATGTTAGGAATTTTGACTGGTTTGCTTTTCCATAAAAGAAAGAAATGGCTCATCTAAAAGACTTTTTAATTAATCTTATCTTGGAAAAATAAAAAGAAAAAAGAATTATATTGATCATCTTGGGTGGCACATTGGGAATGCAAAGAGTTCAATGCATGCAATTATTCTTAAGATTTAAAGAAATGATTATTAATATTCACCATCTATTTAAATTCATTCTTCTTTCATTTCAAAGAGAAGAACAATAATAAAGAAGGAAAAAATAAGAGAAGAGGGAAATCAGAAGAAGAAAAATATCATAAGAATAGAGAGTAGAAAGTCTTCTTAGAAAGAAAAAAAAAATATTTCATCTTTGTGTAAGTTTGTGGTTCAACTAATTTGCTTCCGTTATTTGCTTGTTATCACATTTAGGTATTTATTTTTACACTTCACAATTTAATCATAAATTGATGTTTCATGTTCTTTTTATATTTTGATTCAATTGTTTATATTACGTTTATTTTGATTTAGTTAAGTCTATTGTGAATTTTATATGGTTATACTTTATTATTATGTACATATATGTTTATTATTAATGTGGTGTTTAATTAATTTTACCTCATCGTTGGATTGATAAGTAAACTCATTCTTTGCTAAAGAAAAAAATAGGTTGTTTTGAAAAAACAAAATACAAAATTGGTCATTTTTGCAAAAAAAAAAAAATTAGCAAAAAAAATAGGTTGTTTTTGCAAAAACAAAAGACAAAATTGGTCATTTTTGCAAAAAAATATAAATCTGTCATTTTGTAAGTCCTTTAAAAAATATATATAGAATTTTTTTTTCTCTTAAATAAATATATGAAATGAGTATTGGAACAAAAAATATAAAATCGACTATATTTGGTTAGTAATTTAACTATTAGAGAAAACTGACTATAATTATAACTATCTTTCAAAAGAGAACAATGTGTCATTTTGTGCAAAACTGAAAATTTCACTAAAATGATTTTTTTCTGAAATTGTATCAATATGAAAAATTAGCAACTAACTTGAATTTGCGTTTTATTCAAAAAAAACATTTTTAGCCAAACATGAATTAATAAAGCGCCCGTGCTAAAATCCACGGGACTCGGGGGTGTCTCACACCTTCCCAGGTCAATGGAATTCCTTACCCAATTTTAATTTCGTAGACTAAAATGAAGAGTTATTTCCTTTAAAATTAGAAACTACGAAATCACTTAAAACACTTAGAAAAAATTCAATTTCAAGTAGCAATTCTAAAAAAAATATTTAACTTTTACTTTATTTTAAAAGACTCGTCACAACCTTAACTATTGTTAAAATAAATAAAGTGGTGTGACAATATGTATGTTGTCGTTATTTTCCTCCTTTTTGTCTCTTGTTTTCTCAAAAGTTGACAAAAAAGAACTAAATTTCAAATTGTGGACAAGATCCAAATTTGAAAAGAGTGGAAGAGAGAAAAAGTGAAGGGGTGAGTGGGAGGTGTAAAAGTATAGGATTATCCTTTTTTATCTTTTCATTACTATCGAATTTAAAATTATTTTAATTATATAAGCTTAAATTTTAAGTAATTTCAAATTATTTTAACTATAAATGACTCAAAATGCATTTAAACTATGGAATTTGGTACAATATTGTGTCCTCCATCCATCTTATGAATACAGACAGTTATACATAAGATTATTTTGAGTTAAAAGATTGACGTTGAAAGTATTTGGGGATCATCAATTCAAATAGTTGAGGGGTCATTTTAGACCCTTTTCTGGATCATAAATAAACTATAGCATGACATCTAGTTTGTGCGTGAACACTAGGTAATTAAGGCATATAATAGAGTTCTCCACATAAGCTAAATGTTCTTTGTTAGGTAAAAATAGAACATATACAAATAAAACCAACAATTCATATGAGGAAAAAATGAAATATTGCCCTTGAGAAATAGAATTTGTTCAGTAGAAGTGTCGCAAATGGCTTCGTCGAATCCACAACTCATACATAACCATATGAAAAATATCAAAATCTTTGGAAAATGAGTTCCATAGAAAATGCTTTTTGACCCGCATTACATTGTTTTGAAGCTTCACGTAGTGATTGTAGTCTATTGATTGGAGAATTTGCTTTAGTTTTTGAATATCAAGGGATGAAACAATGACGGAGAAACTTTCCCAATTAAGAATGTCAGCGTATGGGAGATCATAATGGTCAGCCAATATGACTGGAACACAACCGTAGTAAAGAGCGTCACCAATTCGTGCAGTGTTAATCTCAAACCCTTTAGCATGAATGCAGTATTTACTGTTCAATAACGCCTCTGAGTATGGTGTTTTCATGCGGCCGCGGTGCACCATGATCTCTGAATCATTATTCCATGTTTTAACCAGGTTTTCACGTAATCTCGAGTTCATTGCTCCCGCGAAAAAAGCCAACTTTTTCCTGAATTGTGTGGCTAGAAATCATGTTATTTAGAGCAAAATGAGGCATTTTAAAGTTAAATTATAAGTAACAAATGTAGAAATATATCTTTCTTTTTTAGAGTGACGTAAGTCATATAAAGTGGAACCAATGGAATATCTTATTTGCAAGAGTTTAAATATTCTTATAGTTTAAAAAGACTAACTAATTAATTACCTTTCAATATTATGGAGTAAAAAGATATTTACACAAACAATATATAAAATAAAAACTCTTTAATTTTACATGTTTGTGTTTTCCTGGCTACCTAACTAAGAAAGAAAGACTTTTACAAATTAAAAATCTCCTTAGTTAGAACATATAATTTATATATGTTATAATATTACTATGGCTGTATATAGCTAACTAAGCACATATCATAATTGAGAGTAAGTTTACTTAATAAAATAAAACATGGAAGGGCATGATTCTTTTTAGAACGTACTAAAAAGGTGATGAGGGACTAAAATATAATGCACGTACCTCCGCGAAGGAGCATTTGTAGGTGATGGTCCTTTTCTAGGCCAAATTTGAGGAATGGAAGCATCTTTATGAGGAACATAACCAGATAGAAAGTAACTTGAAGAGCAAACAACTTGGATAGCATTCAACTTAACACGAATAGCTTTCTCCATTGATGACCTTCCAATAGAATGACAAGCAACATAGAAATGATCAGCCCCTCCTGACCTATTCCAATAAGGATATTTTTCACTAATCTCATCTACATATTCTTTGACAAAATCTTGGATTCCACCAACCCCTACCCTCTTGTCATTTCTCATGTTTGTTATAGAAAATGGAAGATAAAAAAGATCAGCTTCTTTGGGGTCTTTTGTGATGAAATGACTTTTAAAAAGGGATTTCTTGAAATAACTCTCGCTTGCATAGTTCCCTAATGGTTCATCATCAACTGTTAATAAAATATTTGCAAAAGGATCATCCTTCTTGTGGGGATACACATATATCCTTAAGCTTCTATTCATTTCCTTGTATTCTTCATTGAATACATCCTTGTCATGAAAAATCTCTTTTTTCATCTCAACCTTTTTTTCTGAAACCCAAAAATAATACGTATTATGGTAACTTATATGGTAGTATATTTATACACACATATATATATAACATTTTCCATTTGGTGTATGTATTAATTAATATGATGATCATACACCTGCTGACTAAATATACTAGTATCGACTGGTTGAACAAGTTTGAGGGCTTAAAGTTAAAATTTATAAAGAGATCTTAATTATTTTTACATATGAAATTTTCTAGTTTTTTTATTTGCAAATTCATATATTTTTAGTTGACTAATTTAAATTTTAATAATTACTAAAACAAGAATATGTATAATTATGAAGTAAGCATATGTATCAATACTAACAATTTCTTAATATAAAAATATCATATTATAATTATAAAATATGACTCACAAATTTAATAAATTTATATAATAAAATCAAAATAGCATTACATTGCTTCAATGTATATAATGATTGATAATTGTAATGATTGAAATTTTAAAGAAGAAACATCCAAAGAATTAATTTTGATATTCTCATAAGCAAACTACTCATTATTATTCACAGTATACACAGAAGGTATGAGCTAACAACTCATTAATTATTATTCAAAGAATACAGAAGGTTTGGTTAGACTTCAAAATATTTAATAAAAATAATAGAAGAGAGTAGGGTAAAGGATAATAAAAATGTGGTTTCAATGCTAGTTACTAAGAGGATATGAATGTGCAAACAAAATAAGTACCCACATTAAAAAAAAATTCACAATAATTACTAAAAACAGAAGAAGCTATTTTATTTTTCAATTATTGTAACATCCTACACTAAAACATAAAAAGTTATTTTACTTTCTCATCAGAAGTTTCTTTTTGATAAATAGTATATAAGTATATATTTAAAAAAAAAAAAAAACTATGTACAAAACGCATCTTTAGAAAATTGTAGGACCCAAATTTACTGTTTTAATAACTTTATAATATAGCCGGCCCTTAGTATACCGTTACACGTCATTATAGTTGCTCTATTTTAAAATTTGTCTAGTTTTGGAAAGATCTTTAGCACCACTTTTCTAATCAACTGAGCATAAAAAGAAAAATTCCACTATAACTCTACTTTACAATGGAGTGATAATTATAAGATTGTGTGACCAAAAAAAGTATGAAATAATAATTGGATTAAATATATGATAAAGACAATGATAACACACAGTTCTCATCTTATACTCGAGACTTCCCTGACACTGAGTAAATACTCAAAATCCCTACAAATGCAGCTTAAATTAATGTATAAAATCCGTTCTTATTTTTGATACTTTGTGAAAGTCAAAATTTGCTTTTAATTTTCAGACTTAAAAATTAATTAAAAAAATAACTCTCTCAATCCTTGTAATTTTTAATGTTGAGTTAGCTTTACATTATATCAGGGTCAAGTTCATTCCCATTTAAACTATTTGTCCACGTTCTAATTGGATCTGAGTGTAACGGGGGTGTAGAGTAGGTAAAAGTCTCACATTGATTGTAGAATCGACTGGTGATCTTTTTATATGAACTTGAGCAATCGTCCCCTATAAGCTACCTTTTGTTTTATTAAACTCAAGTGTCATATTTTTACAATCCCAATTTTACATCACATATTTTAAATTTTGAGATTCAAATAAATCAACTTTTAACCTTATACTTTGCATATATATATTTTGAAACGTCAATTATTATGGCGTGTAATACTTTTTATATATTTTTAAAAAATATAAATTTAAAAATTTAATAAATTGAATTCTTAATCAAAAATAAAATATTTAACTGTTAAAAATAAAACATATCACAACAAAATAATATAATGATGTATTAACTTCCAAAAGGTACCTCATGTTGTTAAAAAAATAATTTTCTGAATTGGTGAACTAATATGTTAATGAAGGATGGAGAATATTCTAGGTAGCCGCCCATTCGGTCATACTCAACAGTTGAAAGGAAAAAATAGATGTATGAAAATGATATACTAACTAAGGATTAAATAAAGGCTCAACTCATGGTAGTTTTTTTAAATTTGATACTAATTTTTATTCAAACACTTTAAGTAGGCTTTATTTATTTTATATTAAGTAAAGATATGTTATGACATTTTAACACATTTTTATTAATCAGCTAAAATCATAAAATGCATGTAACACACTTGTGAATGACATGGCATGACGACAAATTAAAAGTTGCATGTGAAATTGAAATGTAAAAATAATAATTTTAAAATAAATTATTCAAAAACAACTAATTTTTTAACAAAAATAAACAAGTAAAATTATCTATTTTCTATCATTCCACCCCACCTTATATCATTCCATCCTTACCCAATCTGCCTTCGATCCCTTTTGTCTTCCCTACTCTATAACCATTTTCTTGATTCTTCTTTCAACTTTTCTTTATTTTAAAAAATCATTAGATTATACGTTTTTTTTAATTAATATAGAAAATTATATAGAATATTCTTCTAGTTTTTTTGAAAAAAAATACGTGTCTTATTCTAAAAAATTTTATTTTTATAAAAAGTTTTCAAAATTAGTGTGATAATTTTTATTTCTTTTTCATATTTTGTAAGTTTTAATCATGAATTTTCACAGGAAAAAGGTGAAATAAGTGGTAGAGTTAAAAAATGAAGTAGAAAAAAAATTCAAAAAAAGATGTAAAAAAAACCTCATATGCTCAAAATGAATGCAATACACACAATATAAACTTAACATAAGATATCTACAATGAACAAAATCTAATTGAGATGTCGAAGTGAAAATTATTATCAAAACTTTACAATAAAAAATAACAGATAAGATGAAGTCCGCCCTGCTGGCTGCTGACCCCCTTCCCCAAACTTAAACTTATCATGTTTATACGTTTTCATTCTTCTCTTACCAATTCAAGAAATTAACAATATGTTATTTCAAATCGTAGAAATTTATCACAATTAAATAATAAAAATAACATGCAAGTATATTTCACTTTCACTGACGTTTTCAATTTATAGACATTACTTTGAGATGGTTTATAATCAAGTACAGCTCATTTGATTACGATTAGAGGTGATAAATGAACGGATTTTGAATTAAATTTAAGTGAGTTAAAAATGTATTAACATAAAATAGGAAATAATTCAATTCACTTATATTTAATATAAATAAAAATAGATTGGATAAGAAATGAATTGGGTAAAATATTAATTTTTTCATATTTTTATGAGTGAATAATAATCTAAATAATTCAACATGAAGAAAATATTTTAATCTTTTTTTAGATAAAATATGTTGAAAATGCTTCATTTAATTTTATTGTATATATAAATTAAAAAAAATACAGGGTTAGGGAGGGGGCTGATAGATGGGCTGGCGGGGGGGAGTGGGGATTGAGGGCAGGGGTGCTAAATAAAATTTTGAAGTTGAA
>NC_028648.1:70009303-70011282 GCF_001406875.1 Solanum pennellii | reverse complement strand
ATGAAATTGTAAATTTGAAAATATTCTTTAAAAATAAATTTAAAATTATTTTTTGGGGGGTGGGGTGCTGGTAGGGGGTGCTTGGGTGGGGTGAGGAGGATAGGGATGAAAATGTTTCCTTCATACAACCACACCCTAAAACATACTTAATACACTTTAAGCAATGTCAATACTAGTAGATGATTTGTTTATTTTACACTATTATTTATTATTCAGTAGAAATTAAACAAATAAAAAAAAATATAATTATTATTAACAAAAGAAATCATAAATTTTGAGTGAGTAAAAATTTAAAACTTAACTCATTTAGCTAATTCATATTTTATTTATTTTACCCATATTTTATCTATATTTTTGTAAATTAAATATTAATTAATTTAACCATCTAAAAAATCGCTCACGCAACACATTAAATATGAACAGATTGGTAAATTATCAAAACATAAACTCATTTTGTTTGCACTAGTTACAACATAAATAATTCAAATTAAATTAAAATGACCTTTTTTAACTAAAAAGAAACAAAGATTACTTTCGGTTTGTTTTAAAACTAGTCAAAGTACAGTTAAATCCTTCTCAAAGTTGTGCCTAAATGGAAGGTAGGGGTGACCAAATCCAACACAAACATGTCCAACCCACCCAATTAGATTTTGGATAAGTTATTAATATGTATATTTCTTTATTCAATCTATTTTAGTTCAATGCATTTTAACCAATTAAAAATTAATATGTAACATAAATTGATTCATAATAAATTTTGTCAAAGTATTTATAAAAAAAGCTTTCCTATATATATAGATAATCATAATAAAAAAAAAAACTTTTTTTAGGCACTAATGAAATTAGTTTAAAAGAAATAACAAAGTACTTAAGCTTAGTAAAAATTGAATTGAATTGAATCGAATTTTGATCCGTTAATTAAGCAATTTGGATTGACTTTGAGCTTGAGCTTGACCCAATTATTGTTTTAACCATCGTGTTTTCTCCATATATTTTTGGGAGAAGCTACCAGTTTCATCCAAATACTGATAGTGGGTACAAAAGTGAATGATATGAAAGAAACATAATCTATAAAACGTAATCAAGCTAAGACAAATTAAACAACAAATTTAATACATAAAACTTGAGGTTAGTAATCGAAAATTTATTCTATGAAATGACGAAAAAATTGTGTAATGTTAACAAGCACGCAGCTAACTAGAAATATTAAGGCAAGATAAATAACAACATGAAAATACTGAGTGAATATTAAAGTTTCTGACCTGTTGAAGAAGACAGTTGAAGCTTTGGTTTAGGTAAATGATGAGTATTTGGAAATGGCTCACTGCTAGTATTTTTTGCTAATAAAAGATGAGTATCTTCATCTTGTTTTGGCTTATTATGATGATCAACAACAAAATCTCTTAGTTTTGGTGATGAATCTAAATTGTGAATCCATGTTTGATGAGGATGTAAGAGAATTAATCTTGAAGCAGAAAATATGTAGAATACTATCAAACTTGAAGTTATCAAAGCTATAATATTTGGTTTTATTAACATTGAACCTTTTCGATTCAATCGAGACATTCCCTCTCTCTCTCTCTCGTTCATGAAGTAGAAGAAGGTCTTAACCTTCATATATATAGGGTGTGTTTGGTATCGAGAAAAAAAAATTCGAAAAATGTTTTTTAATTTTTTCATGTATGATTGGATTAATTGTTTTCCAAATCAACTCATTTTTCTCAAATTTGAGGAAAATGACATCCTTTCAAAAATTAAGAAAAATATCTTCCAAATTTTTTCTCCAACTTCAAAATACAAACTTTTTTTGTTGAAAAAATAAATTTCAAACTTATTTTTAAAAAATACTTTTCAAGTTCAATTTCTTTTTTTATTTTTTACCCCGCCCTCATCCCGACCCTCCCGCCAGACCTACCACCTCCCCCCCCTAAAAAAAAAAGAAATTTTAAATTCCAAATTTTTATATTTTTACTCCATCT
>NC_028648.1:69957530-70008312 GCF_001406875.1 Solanum pennellii | reverse complement strand
TCCCCCTCCACCCTCCCCCACCGCGCCAACCCCACTCCCGAACTTTGATGAAAAGGATCTTTCATTCCCCCTCCCCCC
The DNA here is from genome assembly GCF_001406875.1 of Solanum pennellii. Taxonomy (NCBI): domain Eukaryota; kingdom Viridiplantae; phylum Streptophyta; class Magnoliopsida; order Solanales; family Solanaceae; genus Solanum; species Solanum pennellii. The sequence goes on along the minus strand of NC_028648.1, from coordinate 70,008,234 downwards.
ATCGCGCGCCTATATAAAGTGTATTTTAAAGATATATATGTTCCTACGTGGATATTATAAACATCATTATAAATAATAATGTGTCCATTTGAACATATATATATACATTTAAAATACACTATTAAATAATACAGGGGTCAAAGGTCCTCCATAAAGTTTGATATCTTAAGATCAATTTCGGCCAAAGTTAAAATATTTTTCAGACCCTTTTTCCTAAATCAAACACTAATTATTCTTTCTCAAAAAATATTTTCTGCTCACAAATCAAATATAAAAAAGTAAATAAATAATTTACTTATTTTTCAAGAAACATTTTCATTCGTACCAAACACACCCTAGTGAAAATTAACAAAATGGAAGACTTATACTCTTAAACCCAAAATATATTCATACTTTGATTCTTTTTTGGGTCAATTGTATTATTTTTATCTTATAAATTGTAATATGACCCCACAAGTTCGATCGAATAATATTTCTCCTCTCAACACCCTTTCTTTCTTCTATTTTCGTCAATATCTACGTGTTTAATTAATTGGAAATGTCAACTTGATCTTTTCCTTCCTTAATTTTTTATCATTCATATTTGCATCTATTATATTTTATTTTTGCTTCTTAATGTATACCCTTAGGGTACGGTATTGACCTAATCCCATTAAATATAATTAATTATTTATATTAATATAAATTCTTAAATATATGTAATACACCTAATTTAACATGATATTAGAGTAGCGTCCATCTCATCTAATGTTGGAGCCCAAAAAAATAAAATATTGTCCATGCACCAGATGCTAAGCATTATGAATTTAAACACATGACATGCATGTATTGACTTGGTATTAACACCTGGTACGGGTAAGTTTTACTCCACTGAGAGTGAGGTCGGTCGAAAATTTCCCAAAATTGTGTACGCATCAGATGCTAAGCACCAATGGCATAGCCAGAAATTTCATGAAAGGCGTCCAAAAATCGCATAAATAAAAGAAATAACATGAAGATGAGTGCACTAAAATTTTGAAATCAAACTTCGTAACATTAACAATTAAATATTTTTAATTAAAACATATTCTAATAATTTTATAATCAAACCACAAAAATTAATTATATTGAATTTTCATGTTTACTTAATAGAAAGTGAATTAAAAAAAAAGAGTAAGAGAAAAATTCAATTTATAATGAAATCACTTTTATACTTTAAGATTTCACCAACATTTGGTGACTTAACAATAAGATATGAAAAATAAAGAATCAAAAGAGTTTTTTTTTTAAAAAAATATATATATAGAGCCTTTTTCACTTTTAGTAGTTTCATAGAAAAAATTAGAATTTTCTTTTTAAAATTAAATTAAATAATTACTTTTCAAATTCATTTAAAATTTTTGTGAAATAAAAATGATTAAAATTTAATCTTTACTACACTTTTATTTTATTTTTTGTTACATTTTTAAGTTGTAGATCTCGAATTTAAGATTATTCTAATTGATAATATAAGTTTTGAATTGTTGAAAAAATAAGATATTTATTAACAATGACTAGGTCTCTAATTAAGATTTTTAATAGATGCTATTAATTATTAAAAACATGACTGATTTACTAACTATAATAATTGGAAATTAGTAAAGAGCTTTTTGAAAATGTAGGAACAAATGCAGCAACGGGGATTCGACCAGTGCGTGCACGCTTTAATAAAGCTTCACGCTTGCAGAGGTAATGCCGGGTTAAGAAACTTTAGTATGTTTCAAGTTTTCAAAATATTTTATTTAATCATTTAAAGTATAATTTTACTTATATATACAAATGTAATTTTTTAATCAAGGGTGTCCAATTGGAGTCCCTGAGTGTAGTATATCGCTGCCCCTGCTAAGTACTGGGCATGAGATAGAATGTTAAAGCAAAAAATCTCACATTGGTGTTTAATGAGATGAATGGACTCCTTAGAAGTATTGGACAATCCTCTTCACTTTAAGCTAACTTTAAGGAGTGTGAATTAGGCGTAAGACCTTATCTAACAAAACTAATAAAAATATTAGGATCGACTGCCACGATGCAAAATATTAGTTCTCATTTGAAAAATAGAAATAAATAGTAGATAATAAGTTCAACTTTGGACGGCAGAATTCTTTCAAAGGATTCTTTTTTTTTTTTCGAGCTTGAATGTTCATAGAAAAATTTCATTTATACTAGTGATGTAATCAAAGACTAATACTACACAAGATGCGTGTATAATTTTTTTAATCAAATATGTATACATCCTAAAAGTCCAACTTAATATCTAATATTGAATCTTCTAAATATACTTTTTAATATAAATCACGAGCAAAACATAAAACACAATACTTAAACATCTAAGATGTTCAACCATAAAATATAAACCAAATCACAATAAAAGGAAACAATTAAAAAGTGATAAAAATGGTTAAATCCAACTTAATTCTAAGAAAATTCTTAATCCAAATCAAACAAAAAATTAATCCAAATTAGAATTAGTTCGATTTGATTTAACTTTCAATTTGATATGAATAGTGCATACTCTTAATTATGTCAGCTACCATCACTGCTAACTAAATATCTTCCAAAATAGTGTAAGAATTTAAAAGTTAAATGTATTGAAGAAGTTGATTATGATCATGATACTGGTGTGATTGTGACACTAGATAAGTATCACACACCAAATTAGGGAAACACGATCGACACTCGATGGCTCACTTGATCGAGCAAATCGACTTAAAGATAAAGGATGGAAAACAATGAGGGCCGACAAGGCCATTACAGTAAATTCCTGAAAGAAGATAACTAGACTGACGAGTTCACAATAATTGACATAATGAAAAGGCCGACAAGGCCAACTTAACTAATACAAAACTAGAAAGTTGACAAGGATGTAACTGAAACTCTACATATAATAAAAAGCTGAAGAGACTTAATAGATTGTATCCACAAGTCTCTTTTGAATACTATAGTTCAGCTGGTTGAGAAAAGTGTCATGACCCAATTCTCCGCCCTAGCTGAAACACGATATTTGAAACCACAAGTGATCTCAAACTTATCCTTGACATAACATATCTAAGCATATCATATGAACACTAAATCGCAAGTTGTAAACAAAAATTATAATTGAAATAGATTTTAGAATTGTATCTATTACAATTGATGAAAGCCTCAAAATTGAATAAAATAATTTTTCGGGACAAACCCTCAAACTCCTTGAAAACTAACTCAACTAAAGTGAATAAATTTTAGTGACTCATGACTGAAGTCCTTTAAATGCGAGGATTCACCACAAAATTGAAAGTAGAGGAACTTAGTGGAACGTCATCCCACAAATTTGAATCAGGCACAAAGTAGTGTCAATATAAAGAACTACAAAAAGGAACATGAATCATATGAAAACAATAACTAAAGAAATGAGAGTCCAAATTGTGACATATGACATAATATTACAGTAAACAAAAATGTACACATGAGACCATATTTCCTAAAATCATATCTAAAAGGATGCATATATGAAAATCTTGTTTTCTGAAAGTATTATAATGATAATATCAAAAAGACATAAAATAAATTAAATAATTTTTTAGATGATAGTTTATCTTAATTGACATATACCATGTGAGCTCATGATGCACCAATTTACAATTTTTGTTGGTGGGGGCTGACATATAACTTGCCGGAATATAGAACTTGTTTGTCAAGTTTGGATTCGCTGATCTGAGCCTCTTTTGATTAAATGATCAGCTGAAAATGAGATGAAACATAATTCTATGGTGGCACATAGTTTTAGAACTTGGGTTAATTAGAACCCTCGCTCACTCGGTGCTAAATACTATTCTAAAAACAACTATCCATATAGCTCATTGAAATATATATTAAGCTTACCTAGAAACTTATCATGAGTCTTGTTCAAAATCTCTTTCTAAAACATATCTTGTGGTGAGACTATGCTCAAATAATCTGTTAGACAGAACTTAAATCTTTTTTTCTAAAATCATATGTTGAAATATCTTTCTAAAATTTATCTTTGAAATCATAAGAAAGTTTTCTAGAACATAGATAACTTGTGGATTCTCAAAATAACTTTCATTATAACATAAAGGTTCTTAAACCATGATTTGAAATATAAGCTTAAGGACCATAAGAAGAAACATGTCAAGAACTAATAAGGATGACCATGGAAAACTTTGCTAAACATAAGAAGGAAATATAATAGTAAAAATCCATAATCATGAGTAAGCACGTTCAAGAAATCTAGAATTTTGATCATGAAAGTGGAGAAGTGGGTGCATAAATCTAAACCATAGGATTGAATTCATGAAAGATGAATTTTAGACACAAGGATGAATGAAATTCCTCATTAGAATCCTACAAACCTTAATTTCTCCAAATACGCACGATCAGAATGATCTTAGAAGAAGAAGAACCATAAACCCCTTCTTGGACCTTGAAGGTGAGTTCTTGAAAAGTTTCTCTTATAAATCTAAGAATTTTATGAGTACAGGATATTAATTCGTACTTGTATGGATAAAAATATAAATTTCTATGGTCAAATTTTACCTTGGATGGTGGATGAACCTATGAGAAAATCAATTTCTTGAAAAGTTTTATTTCCAGGGTATATTTATGAACTATGGAGGTGAACCACAACTTTGGGGTCTTTTATTAGGGTTCTGACGTGCCCTATCGTGCAAAACTTCTTGGGTGTTCAGCATGAGTGTGTCAAGGTATCCTGCCTTAATGTCCTAGCTCTCAATCGGGGCCCAGCCCATGCATCGCAAGATATTGTCTAGTAAAATGGGCATTATTTTGATTAAAAATATCGGGTTGACAAATAGTTTAGTGTATTAGAAACAAGACTCAAATATCTTTGATTTGATAGTTCACGGGTCACTAACTCTTCACATGTTGACAAATATGGTCTTTTTTTAAGTTGACCCTTGCATGAACTCTTGCAAAGAACTTAGTTAGTAGAAAAGTTTCAAACATAGCCTGGTGTATGAGGTATGACTCTAAAACACATCTGATACATTTACCACACGTAGTAAAGCACCTTAAAAACATATGTACAACTTAGAACTCATCTGGTTCAGACCTAAACACATAAAAAGGATGGTTCAAACATCTACTAGAAGTTGCAGGGCGTTACAACTCGTGGAAGAATGAAACTTACCAATCATCAAGTGAGACAACACCCCTATTGCATATGCCTTTTAGTACCTCGATTTGAACCTACAACACAAATGTAGATTCCCCAAGCAATGAAATATCAGTACGAATAAAAATGTATTGGTATGTAAGTCAGAAATAGAATTATAAATAGTTACAATAAAAGGATAATAGATGTACCACCTGAAATTGAAACTTTAATAGGCTCCTTGGTTGATATCTGACCTCATAGTAATGAATATGCATAGTATAATAAGTATTTTGTTCATTATGGATAAAAAAATTGTTAAAGAATTTGGGTACGAAAACTTCTGGGAGTTGAAAATTTTATGCTAGACTAGTCTTAGACGAAATATGAACAAGGTGAGCCCTAAAGCCTTCTGGGAAAGAATTGCATAAAATTTCTAAACTTGGGTTGGTTTGTATATTATCTAAGACATTAAGGATTCAATAGGGCTTTTCAAAAGTAAATTAGGATAAGTAGAACTCTCAATATCGAACATAGCGCGAGGGGGTTAACTTAGAATGATAAGATTAGAAGGTATGTTGTGAAATAAGAACTTTTAGGTAGATTTATTAATTTTTATCCCGTGCAAGCCGCTACAGCAGGTGACATGTTGTTATAGTGGGAGGGGGGGGGGGGGATTTATTCACACTATTGTGGGTGATCTCGTCATGTGCTGCTATTATAGAGGGGTTATCATTGAAAATGCAAAACATACCCCAATATTCGCCCGTTATTGTCCAAGAAGATTTTGGGAGGATAAAGAGCGACCTAGGGCATTTTTGTCCAATGTTACCTCAATTTTATCCATAAATGTAAGTAATTCACTCCCCTACCCTAGAATTTAATTCTTAGGCCTTAGAATCCTTGATGGGTGACTTTAGGGGATGGTTTAACTTGAGTTAACGGTGGAATAATCCTAATTTGAGTGGAATAATAATGAAACTTGTATAGGGTTAGAATTAATTCATAATTCGGGTATAATTAGGCCATGATGGGTTAATTATATGTACTATTTGCTATTTGTAGAACAAGAAATACTCAGACTTCATAAAGAGGGAAAGACAGAAATTTAATAGAGCTTCCAAGACTAGATTCTAGGTATGTGATAAATGTTGTTTCCCAAGTTATATTATATATGCATGTTAACTATATCTATAGTGAAATCGGTACAATACATGTCGTAGAAAACATAAGGGTTGAATGTAAAATGATGAATTGCGCGACAATCTCATGCAATATGCAATGACAATGTTTTGTTTACTTGTACTTACAAGTGTGAATGTATTTCATTGTGATTGTAATTGTGTTTTTGTGACTATTGGTTTGCTCGAGTACCACTTCTTGTATAGGATATCTCTTGATTAGGTCGGGTACAACTCCTAGTGGTTATATTGCTTAACTCGGGCACCATGACAGGTTTGTGATAATTTTTGGTTCGCTCGGGTACCATGCCTGGTATTGGTTGGCTCAAATACCATGCATAATGTTGATACCCACCTTGGCCCTCCGCAATCTAGATTCATTATCAAACTTCTTCGATTTCAAATGATTTAAAATTATTAGTTTTTATAAAATTAAAAACATTTTAAAGTTATTTTATCATTTTTATAATTTTTAAATAATATATGTTTCTATATAATTTTGCATCTAATAACTACCTTTTATAAATATTCAAAAGTCATCTCAATTTTGTTTTTATAATTGTCTTGCAAGTTAGTTTAGTTTGTATTAATGGTTTATATTTTTAGTTAAATAGTTTATAATTAAGTTAGTTATTTTAATTTATTAAGATTAAGAAACTTGTTTATTAATTAATAATAAATCGTCTTATTTAATTACTAGCCGAATTGACTACAGTAAATCAATTTGGCAACATTTTAAATTCGCGAAAAGGGTCACAACAATAGTCCAACTTTGGTCAAAATCGAAGTTACGATATCAAACTTTATGGAAGACCTTTTACGCCCCTTCACTATTTAATAGTGTATTTTAAGGGTATATATTTGCCGATGTGGACACATTACTATTTATAATGATGCAATATTTATGATGTCCACATGAGCACATATATACCTTTAAAATACACTATTAAGTAGCACATGGGATAAAATTTCTTTCCGAAGTTCGGTATTGTAACATCAATTTTGATTAAAGTTCGAATATATTTTAGAACTTTTTCCCTTTTAAATGCAATTGGCTATAATTAAAATTCATTTGGTCATTTCCTATGCAAACTAAACCCATCTTTTAAACCCCATTTCAGTCTAATTTTGGCCCAAAATTTCACCATTTAGCCCATTTTTCTTATTAATCTGCCAATTCTTATTCCCAATCCATCACAATTCATAAACACATTACATTCATTCCACTTTCTCTCATAAAAAACAACAATACAACTCAACAAACCCATTCCCAATTCAAAAAGTACCTATGCGTACACAAACCCAAAGGCAAATCCTCATCTTTTTCTTCACAACGTGACCAATAACCCCGACATACCCCAAGCCATAGAAGCATCAATCCTTCCTTCTACACATGATTGGCACCACGTTTCATGGCACATAGAGCTTCGAAAAGGCTTAAGTGGATTCCTTCCATCCACCTCACCTTTGTTCATCTGAATTTGTTCAGAAATTCAGTTTTTTCGTACAAGAACCAACATATTATTTATCAAAAGGAGAACTCATAAACTACCCATTCTTGAGGGAATGTGGAAGTGGATCACTATTTTGACACCTCAAAATTTGAAAAGTCAAAAGAAAAAGGGAAAATGTTGGTTTTTGCACTGAGAAATGTTCCACGAGTCCAACCTATCAAACATAGGAAGCCCTACGGGCCATAAGAATCTCTACGGGTTGTAGGAAGTGAATCATAGTACATAGATTTGAGTTTGGAAAAATTATGTTTTGAAAGTTTGACCTATAAGTAGCCATGACAAGGCATAGAAAGTTTGATGCACCGTAGGATCGTTTCGTAAAAAGGTCCCAGACTTAGTAAGATTTTGTACTTGAACTTGTGTTCTACGGACCGTAGAAATTTTGATGACTTGTAGAAAGGTCTCATGGGAAGTAAGGTGAATTAATTTGGTTCTGCGGTTGAACTAGACAGGACATAGGAATTCCTACGAGCCATAAATCACAACGTAACGTAGGAATCACCTGACAATTATTTTTTAGGGTATTTGGGTCTTTTACCATGAATCTAATACCCATAACGTGTCATATTGACCCTTATTTGAAGGCCTATAACTATCCTTCTACCCCAAAATCTTCCCCGACTCTCTCTTTCACGCAAAACCCCAAATCCTCTTCAAGGTTTTCTTTAAAAATCCTCTTTTTGGATCAAGGTTGATTATGTTTTCATTAAATTCCTCATGAGTTCTATTTGTGTTGATACATGTTTTCCAATTGTTTACAAATGAACCGATGGATTGATCATGATTTTTTTTAACTATGCACCCTAGAAGATATGATTTGTGAAGAAACTATGGAGTTATGCAGTATTTTCAAAACGTTTTTGGGGCGAGTTCCATAGCGAGTTTCGGGGCGGGGCATACCAAAAACACTCTATGGCGAGTTTCGGGGCGGGGCGTACCAACAACGCCTCGTAGATCCATGAAACGCCTCGCCTCGCGTCACGCCCCCCGCCTTTTGAAACACTGAATCTATGATTAAGAATCTTAATAAAGTTATGCGTGATTAATAAAAAATAATATTTTATGAATTACGTTTTTCTAAGGTTAGCATCAATAAAATTGTGAAAGGATTTTCTAAAATATTAAGGAATCATGGTTTGGTGAAAGATTTTCTCACACTTGTTTGATTCAAGATCTAATGAGCTACTCTATGATGTTTTATGCTTTAATTAGTATCTTAGTTGTGATGTTCCATGTATGATGATATGCTTATGATATGACTATTCCATTGGAATTTAGCTTAGCAACGAGAGAACTTTAAGGTGGAGACTCAAATAGGGTAGTCTCTAGTAGCAAGCTCTAGTTTCATAGTATGTTCCCATGTAAGATTTCCTTCAATGGACTAACTAGTGGATCCACATATATCACATTATATGATACAAAGTTCTACCTTGGCATGTAGAGTCTCTCATCTCAATGAGGGAGTTACATCATATTCCATATTATAGCTCACATTGTCTATTGTCAGTTAAAACTATATCCCATAAAATGAACTAAAGTTAATTTAAAGGTTTTATGAAACTTTTCTTATATTTTAAGATTCATTGAACATGTGACGACTCTTAGTGAAATGATTTAATGATGTTTAGCTTGGTCATGCATATTATATTCCTTATTATGTACTCTTACGATCATATTTTAATATTTTATGCATATCTCTCATACTTCGTACATTCCATACACTAATGCATACTTGTGCCTACATTTTTCCTCTAACGTACGGTTTGACAATCTTCTTCCTCCCACTCGTGCCTAGTGAATTGCTTAGTAGATTGAAGACATGGTGAGTCCTCATGTTCCGAGGATCATGTCATCTTTATTTCTTTCATATGCCTTTAGTTTTTGGATGATGTACGTGGTGTATGGGTTATATCCTGACCACTTCTTGAGATGTTTAAAATGGCTTGTCGAGACTATGATTAGACTTCCGCTTTGTGGAAAAAATCTCTTATTGATTTTGAAAATTTTAGCTTTATTTCTCATATTTTTATTATATTATGTTGCATGCATGTCAAGTGTCTTATGTAGGGACTCTTTGGGGTTTTATATGCCATATGAAGTTCAGGTGGTACTTTGGATTGTAAAAAACTTGGCATTCAGAGCATAAGATTTTAGAAAATATCCTAGAATATCTGAAAATTTGCATTGGGTAGTGTCTTATAAATGAATGTAAAGCATGCCATATCTATGAACAAGAGCTTACAAAGTGTTTAGGAAACTATACTTCTTTCATTACTCGAAAGTTGTTCCATAGAGTATATCTTTATAAAGATCCTTCTCCTAAGTCTTGTTTTAATGCTTGTAAGGATAAACACCTCGAATATCTTGCGTGAGTAGGAATGCAGGCAAAAATGTGGAGCCCGAGGTTTCTCAAGTTCCGTATAATCCTTTGGCTGAGCAAGTGACTCATGTCAAATTTTGAGCTGCTTTGCAAGTGTTGTCTCAATCTATGATGTCCCAAGTTAATATTGAGGCCATTTCTCCCATGAACTCAAATATGGGTCCGTCAGCGAAAAGCATAAGAGACTTCACTAGGATGAATCTCCGAAATTCCATGGTTCAAAGGTTGATGAGGATCATCAAGAGTTCATTGATGATATTTACAAGATTTGGAAATTATGGGATTATATTTTCCATTTTGGAAAAGACGGAGTTGGCCACTTATCAACTCAAGTGTGTTTCTCAAGTTTTGTTCAACCAATAGAATGAAGAGAGGGAGGATTGGGAGAAATTTATAAGAGTTTTGCTTGATCATTTGTTTCTTCCTAAAATGAGAGAAGTAGAAGTACTTGAGTTCATTAATGTGTTAGATTTTGAAGTTATTATATTGAGTGTGAAACATACTCTTTGATATTGGTCCCAAAATCCTTTATAATCCCTTTCATTTCTCTATTTCCTTCGTTGATCTAATGTGGCTAAGAAAGTTTATAGAAAGTGTCTTATTTCTATTTTTCACAGAATCACTCATGTTGATCTTTTGTAGAGCTTGATATGTTAGATTTTGAAGTTATTCTTGGGTATATTGACTTCATGCTTATTATGCTTTCATAGATTCTAGGACTTGATTGGCTATATTCAAAGTTCAGAATGAACATATCATGTCATGGGAATGAGGAAATTATATTTTTGAGGGTAAATTTTTATCTTTCATAAAGGCTAGAAATATGATTTCTAAGGGTTTCATTTATCATCTTGTTCGGGTTAGGGATATAGATTCCAAAATCCCATTCTTGAGTCAATCCCAATTATAAATGAGTTTCTGGATGTATTTCTTGATGATCTTCTTTATATTCCTCCCGAATGGAAAATAAACTTTGGTATTGACCTCCTCCTAGATTCATATCCTATTTTTATTAATCCTTATCACATGTCCCTAGAAGAACCAAATGACTTAAAGTAAAGGATTTTATTAGACTGAGTATCTCACCATGGGGTGTTACGATGTTATTTATATAGAATAAATATGGTTCTCTTTGAATGTGCATCAACTATCGATAATTAAATATGGTTTCTATAGAGTATAAATGTAATATTCCAGAAAATGTACTTGTCTAGTGAAGGGTCTATTAGGTTTTAAGAGTATGTATTGAGATACATAGGCATCCCAATGCCCAATATTAAGTAATATTGGACATGTTAGATAATATTGGCATATGGGTGTTAGCCAATTTCTATGTATTAACAAGTAACTTAAGATATACTTTGATGTTCAAATACTCCAATCCAAGCTTGTTTAGAAATTGTACCTGCAATGAAGACCCTAAGCTAATAAAATTTTCATTTCTTAGATCCCACACATTAGGTACGAGGCATCTAAGTGTCAAGCCTAGGTACTATAGCACATGATCATTTAAAATGATCATGTAGATTCAGCAGTGCCCAAGGACATAGTGGGGGTCCTTGGACAAGAAATGCCCAACAACACATGTGCAACACATGTGCAAGAGACCAAGCGACCAAGCCCCAATCGAATTCGGTTAGGGCGGTAAGGGGGCAGGTGCGCGCACGGGTAAAACCATGTGGGCCCTAGCTTTCTAACCAAATCTAGGCTCTAACTAACTTACCTAACTAACTAACTAACCTAGGATTAACTAAAATAAACTAACTAGTGTACCCAAAATCCTAAAATCTAACCGGGTGACACTAGCCGGGTAACTAACTAAAGAAACATCCTAGTACCTAACTAGGATGGTCCAAAGAGGTTGGTTATGGTCCTAGTGACTTAGGGGTACTTTAGTAATTACTCTAGGTTACTTAATTAATTAAATTAGCAACTTAATTAAATTAATTAAAATTTCATAGTCAAGCCGAGACACCTTAGCAACTTTTCAGATTTGACTAAGTCAAATGCTCTCCTATTTTTAGTCAATTTATGAGGGGCGTTTTGGTAATTAGCTAATTGATTATTTAATTAAGTTAATTAGACTAATTTGAATTAGTCAATATTCATTTCCTAAGACTTAGACTCACGTTTAACTAGGTAAGAAACCTCACGACTCAAAAACAGTAATAAACGTAAGAAAAACAGTGAACAATTCTCCTCGGGCGATTTCAAGGCAGTTCTTCGAGATTTTTCGTGCAAAGTACGGGGTGATCTTCGTAGATTCAATTCTACAGTAAGGTATGGGTTTTATATCTTGGATTCCTTTCCCCAAGAGGCTTTTCAAACGTTTTTGAATTCAAGAAAATTGAAACTAGGGTTGTTCCCAATGAATCGAATGTTCATCTCCTTAGTTCTCCCTATTTGCGATTCTAGTAGTATGTATAAAACAAATCTTTAGGATGTTGTTGGTATGTGGTGCTAACTGATCATTATGTGTAGGTTTCTATGATTTATAATGTCGAATGAGACCTATAGGTTAGATCTGTATGATTAGTGTATCATTTACATGAGATAAGAATGTTGTAATGCTCAATTGTGTTTGGGAAAATGACATTGTTCAAAGTTGACTTGCTTAAAATGATGATATTACGATAGTATATACATGAAGTTAATTGTCTTGGCTAATGATATTCTCATGACTAGTGTTTAGTGAAAGTTTGGTTTATGCCAATAAATTGGCTTACAATATTATTTCCAAAATATGTAATTGACAAAGCCATACCAATCTTATATGGCCAATGTAAATTATGATGTTCTTGTAAGGCCAAATACATGTTAAAGAATGACTTGACAAGTTGTAACTCAATCAACTCATAACCTAGGGCATGCCAATGATTGGGACAAGTCCCAACATACCCTATATAAATGAACTTGTGAACATAGTAGCACATTGAATAAGTCCTTACGACTTTCATAAAGAATGGTACAAGACTAGCAAATAACACTGAACAAGATAAAGTGAGTAATGAAATAATTAAAAGCTTATGAGTTATGAAATTGACCTAGAATGAGGTGTTAAAGAAAGTGAGACAAGTATCACTTGCACCTAAACAATTTTGTCAAAGATACTCACATAAGAGGGTGTTAGAAATCGTGAGACAAGTCTCCTTCACACCATAATGATAATGTAAGATTCAAGTTAACATTCATCAACTAAAGAAAAGGATGACAAGTCATCCATTGAGCTAAGCATACCTTATACTAGAATCAAGCTTCCATAATGTATGAGTCAACTCTAAAATTTGTTAAGTATGATAAATTGAGCAAAGCACCGATAGACTAGCAATGAGCTTGTGCAAGCACATGTAATCCTCATGAGATGAGACTACCACCAAGGTGGATAAGGGTCTCCAAAATCTCCTAGTCTTTGAACTATTTTGCCAGCATAGGTAACTAGCTAGTGAATCCACCTAAGAAAGCTAGGAAGTATTCGGTTTCACTTTGGCCGGTGAACCACCTCTTTTTAGTGTGGGAAAGACACTGGATTTCATGTTAGCTCACATGATTTATGTCGGTTAAATGCTAGTATTCGGTTTCACTTTAGACGGTGAATCACCTCTTTTCAGTGTGGGGAAGACACTGAATTTCATGTTAGCTCACATGATCTATGTCAGTTTAATATTAAAGATTTCTTAAAGAAAGTAAGAAAAAAAGAAAGAAAGAAAAGTATGTTCAAAGTGAACATGAGATCAAAGAAGAAGATATGTAAGTTCAAAGTGAAATAAGTAAGCAAAAGCATAAGTAAATCAAATCATCAATGTTTGATAAGGATGAAGCTTTAACAGTTATTGCCTTATGCCAACAAAGGGAGCAAAACATAATGGCTAATCAATGCCCCATAATCTTTATATCATGAAAATGATCAAATAATAGGCATAGCCAATAATCTTTATAATATGCAAATGATCAAATAATGGGCATAACCATTAATCTTTATACTATGCAAACAACCAAATAATGGGCATAGCTAATAAAGATTGGCTTATATTCATGCCAATTTAACAAGAGTGGAAAGAATAACTTGTGAGTAGGGTAGTCAAATCATTTCCTTAGTCTTTTGAATTACTATTCATTGTAGGAATGGGACTACAATGAATCATTGCACTTGTAAGTAAAACATAGTATCAAAAGATATCATTGAACTACACAACAAAAAGAAGAAAAGACTGAAAAATAATCTAAGTGTGGGAAAAGGAGCTCTCGGCTTAAGGGGGAGCAAAACTATAAATTTTTGCTCGAGTTGTTCTAAAATTATGTTCATGATTCCAAGGTCTTATGTTCATATAGAAAATGAGCTATGTGCTTTAAATGCGTGAAAATATGTCATATTCAAAGCATGATTCATAAATAACAAATTAGTTAGGTAAAGTGACTTCACTTCCAAAAATGACATGTTGCTATAGGAAGAGCTTTCCTTGATCATGTATAGTCCTTATGTGTTTATCTGAATATACCCATACTTATTAAAAATGTGTACTAACCCATACACTGTTACTATTATATTGGCGCAGTTCCTTAAAGAAGATTGAAGATTCACTTGAAGCTGTTTGGATTACTATCTCTAGACGTTGGTAGGTCCTCTTGAGTTCGAGGATGCCTATGCTTTATATTGTAGCTTTAATAGATTAGACATAGCTAGTGGATGTTGTCCCTGGCGTTTTCTTTCAAATATTTGTTCAAGCTTTTATATTAAGGCCAGTTTGGCAACTATTATTATTAAGAATTCTTCATTTCAATTGTTCAATCTAATAATAGATGATTGTTAAGTTTGAGCTATTAATATATCACTGTTATGAAGAAATTATATGAAGTCTAAGTACACTTCATTAAGTTAAATTTTTTTAAATTTTCTGCTAAATTTAACTATGATTGTGATGAAAGCTAAGAAGAGGCTTATTTGAGACCTCTAAAAGGTTAACAACGCCGGTCTTATCTATGGTCTAGAACCCGGGTGTGACAATAAATATCATATTCCAAGGATAGATGATTTATTTGATAAACTTCAAGGAGCGATTTACTTCTCCAAGATTGACCTTTGGTCGGGTTAACATCAATTGAAGGTGAAAAAGAATGACATTTTGAATATGACTTTTTGAACTCGGTATGGTCATTATAAGTTTTTGGTGATATATTTTGTTAAACAAATACCCTAACATCATTTATTGATTTGATGAATAGGGTCATCAACCAATGTCTTAATATGTTGTGATTGTATTTATTGATAATATTTTGATTTACTCTCAGAGTGTGGATGATCATTTTGAGAATTGTGTTTTAAATTCTCAAGGACCGAGAATTCGTATGCTAATTTTACAAGTGCGAGTTTTGGTTGAGTTTCATAGCCTTCCTTGGTCATAATATCTCCAGTGAAGATATTCAAGTCGATCGTAAGAAAATTGAGGCGGTTAAGAATTGTCCTAGACCCCTGTCTACTTTGGATATACACAGTTTATTGTGTTAAGCCAGAAACTATAGAAGGGCTGTGGAAGAACTTTCCTCTAATTATTTCACATTGATGGCATTGACTAAAAAAAGTCAAAATCTTATGGTCAAAATATTGTGAGAAAAGTGTCCAAGAGTTGAAGGATAGACTCACTTCGACCCCTGTATTGACATTACAAGAAGGATTAGATGGGTTAGTAGTATATGTGATACTTCACAAATTAGTCTTGGTTGTGTTTTGATGCAACATGGGAAATCCATTGCTTATGCTTCAAGTCAATTGAAGGTGCATGAAAAGAATTATCCAACCCATGATTTGGAATTACTGACAGTGGTATTTTCTCTAAAGATTTTGAGGCACCACTTATATGATTTTCATGTAGATGTGTCACAAGAGTTTGAAATATGTGTTCACTCAAAAGGATTTTCATCTTTTCCAAAGGAGGTGACTTGATTTATTGAAGTAATATGACATAAGTGTCCTATATATCATCGAGAAAAGTGAATGTAGTGTCGGCTTCTCTTAGTCAACTTTGAATGGAAAGTGTTTATCATGTTGAGAACGATAAAAAAAGTTAGTTGGTGATGTTCATAGGTTGGATTGATTGGATGTTCGCCTGGTTGATTCTTATGAAAGTGGTGTAGTTGTTCAAAATGGTTCAGAATTGTCTTGTTTATTGGATGTGAAGGATAAGAAATATCTTGATCCGAGATTAGAGCATGTATGGTGATAATTTAGGAGTAAGCGATCCATTATACTAAGTGTCTCACTTTGGCTAGGACCATCCTATTTATGAAGAATACATATGGTTCTTTGCGTATTTACATAGACTACATGTAGTCAAATAGAGTGACAATAAAGAATAAGTAATTTTTTCCTCGTATAGATGTTATATTTGATTAGCATCACAGTGCCACATTATTTTCTATGACTTACTTAAGGTCTTGTTAACATTCAATTGTGAATTAGGGCTAAGGACATCCCTAATAAAGCTTTTGGGATTCAATTATCACCATTATAAGTTTCTAGTAATATAATTTTGGTTAACCAATGCCCTATGGTGTTCATGGTGTTAAAGTAGTGTGTTTTCATAACTTATATAGTTTACTTCATCATTGTGTTCAATGATGTCATTCTTTTCAACTCGACGAGTGGGGAGGAGCATGAGTAGCATTAATGATTGTGCTCCATGCTTTAACAGATCAATGGCTTTTCGCGAAGTTCTTAAAGTGCAAATTCTGTCTTGAGTCTATATCACTCTTGGAGAATATGGTGAATAATAATGGGATTATGGTAGGCCCAACAAAGATTGAGGTGGTTTAGGATTAGTCTCGGCCCACCTTAGTTACAAATATTCAAAGTTTTTTTTTGGCTTGGAAAGATACTACTGAAGGATCATCGAGGGATTCTCTTCTATATTAGCTCTACTAACTTGGCTGACTAGGTTGGATGTTCCTTTCATTTGGTCCGATGAGTGCTCAAAGATCTTTTTGAAGCTCAAAGATTTGCTAACCACAACTTCTATTCTGACTCTTTCAGTTTAGAGAGAAGGGTTTATGGTGTATTATGACACATCAAAAATCGATGTTGGGTTGTGTTATGATGCAAAAATAAAGTGATATTAAATATATGTCGAGGTATCTTATGGTACATCAATGCAACTACCCCACTTATGATTTGGGGTTGGCGGCTGTAGATATTTTACTTACAATTTTGAGGCACTACATTTATGGATTTCATTGTTAGATCTACATTGATCATTAAAGCAATCAATCTATTTTAAGCCACAAGAACCTTAACTTGAGACAACATAGGTGGATTAAGATTCTAAAGGACCACAAACTCTCAATTCTAAACCATTCCAGCAAAGCAAATATGATGGCAGATACATTTATCTAGAAGGCGATGACTATGGGGAGTCTAGTCTTCTGTTTAGTTTTAGAGAGATCTTTGGATTTAGATATTCATATTTTAGACAAAAAGTTAGTTCGACTTGATATATCTGATTCCAGTTGGAGAAGATTCATGGTCGAAAGTTTGAGGATGAGGTTTGGTGGCTATTCGTGATCAAGTTTTGAGTGAGATTATTATGAGGTGACCTTAGATGACTCTGAGGGTGTTTTGAGATTTTGTGATCATATTTGTGTTCCTAGAGTTGGAGATTCGATTAAGATGATACTTTAAGAAACTCAAAACTTGAGATATTGTATTCACCTGGTCATAACTATTATGAATAGATATTTGAGGCAAAAGTACTAGTGGAATAATATGAAGTTGGGTATAAAAGACTATGCAGCTTAATGCATGTGTTTTTATCATGTAAAGGGCAAGCACTTCCGACTTCGTGGTGAGCTTCAGAGATTCAGCATTCATGTGCTGAAGTGGGAGAGGATTACTATGGACTTTGTTGTTGCATCACTGTAGATCTCTTGAGGTTTCGAAAGCATTTGGGTTATGTGGATTGGTTAACCAAGTCTGCTTATTTCTTGACCATTTAATCTTCGTATAGTGTCGGGTGGTTGTCATATATCTATGTAAGGGAGGTGGGTTTTCTTAATTAGATATCAATGTCTTTTATCTCCGATAGAGGTTCTCAACTCACCTTGTCCAAAAGTATAATTGCATTTCAATAATTTAAAAAATAACACTTTTAGATAAAGTTATAAATGTGATGCAAAGAAGACAGTTATGTTTCTAAACATCAAGACCAAGAATGTGATTACGCATCTAGGTTGACACCGAATAAAAGTTTAACAAATAAAATAAATATGAACAAGTTATGACCTGTGATAATATATCCAAAAGAATAGTAATAATAAAAATTAAGTCAAGTATGAGTCAATAAAAGCAATCATGCTAAAATCATGGGACTCGAGAGATGCCTAACACCTTTCCTCGATCAAAAGAATTTTTCCTTACCCTAATTTTTGGTTTGCAGACCAAACAAAGAGTCATTTCCTTTGATTAGTGATTAAATGTAAAGGTAACTTGGAACACCATAATTCAATTCCAAGTTACGACTCTGAAAAAACAATAATAATCCCTTAATCAACAACATCACTTAAATTGTAAAAACCCTTCCTCCCCCGCGCAAAAAAGGGTTGTCACACCGACCAGACTACTTGAAGCTTAGAGCAGGCTGAACAACTACGCTAAACATTAATGCCATTCTTTGAGTTTTGGTGTTGGTG
The DNA here is from genome assembly GCF_001406875.1 of Solanum pennellii. Classification (NCBI taxonomy): domain Eukaryota; kingdom Viridiplantae; phylum Streptophyta; class Magnoliopsida; order Solanales; family Solanaceae; genus Solanum; species Solanum pennellii. Next base: position 69,989,355 of record NC_028648.1, on the reverse strand, counting down.
ATCTTGTTTTCCTCCAAGTGTCTCCCTTGAAGGGCGTGATGAAATTCGAGAGGTGGGACAAACTTGGCCTCTAGTATATTGAGCCTTTTGAGACCCATTGAGTAGTTGGAGATGTTGTTATTATTTTACCTTGCCACATGCCTTTAAATCTTTCAGCTAGTTTTTTTCGATGCTTTACCGATATATTCTTGATGAGTCTATGCTTCGGTATGACTCAATCCAGTTGGATAATTGTTTTGCTTTTATGGAAAAATCAGGGTCTATATTGGCTAGGGGCGTCAGGTAATTGCACTCATGAGATATTATTATGGTTAAGGTTTAGTAGAGACATCATCCAATCAAGGAATCTGCCTAAGAAAATGAGTAGCACACATGCCCGAAAGTTCAGGTATTTTTTTAACTTTTACTTTTGAGGAAGAAAGTCATTTTAGTAGTGGATGTTGTCATGATCTTCTAGGTCATATTCTCTGGACTTCTCGGTGTTTATTTAGATCTTTCCTGTAGCGGACCATGACATTTGTTACATACTAAGACTGATAGTTCGGTCACTAAGCCCTTCATTTGGTTTAATGCAAGTTTTCATTTTTTTAGTTAATTTGATGTTTGAATAGATGAATTTGGTTAAACTTTTAGGTAAACAACATAATATTTTAATTTTAGTGATTCTGTTTTCTTTGTAACATCGATTTTAGTCTAGATAGGTTTCTTGGTTTGGGTAGTGAGGCTTCCAGACTCATAGATCAACCTTGTGACTTATGACAAACATTAAAAAAAATAGCATTATGATGTTCTGTGACATGTTTAAGCTCATATTATGTTCATTTTTGGGAGCTCTAGTTCCTTGATCTAGTTGGTACCTATTGACAGAGTGAATTTCGTAATTCCTTGTGTGGGTTCCACAATATCATTTTCTTGGATTGTAGACTTGAAATTTATAATTGCATTATGGGTGTCAAAATAATTTTATTGGTGTCATGATCACTATTTCAATAGTTTGTCCTCATTTACAATGGATCAAAAGGGAAAACATCAGTTTAGAATGTGTAAATCTCATGTGTTTGATTTTGAGGTATGGATCACGACTCTTAGACATTGCTTTCTGATCGTACTATCATGGTAGTTTTAAGTGTTTGGTTTGGTATCTATCATCTATAGCCTTATTTTCATTGAATAAGAATTATTGGGTTGATCATGAATAGTTTGATGTTATATTTTCTTTAGTGAGTTGTGAATAAGCTAGAAGGCCTTAATATCAATTTTATTGAGCCTAAGTCTAGATTAGTGAGTATCTGCCTTAGATGTTGGTTTTGTGGTCAAAGGGGTTTGATTTGGGAATGAATTGGATTAGTTTCGACCCTATGTGCTAGGTTGTGACCTTCGGGTAGCCTTATTAGTATGACTAGTTGGCTGACTGTGGTGTGATGAGTAATGAGACTTAATGATGACCCTATTCCTTTATATAAAATGATTGATTTGAGGTAAGATTATAGGAGGGTCTATTTAGTGTTGTCAATATTTTGATTTAAGATTTCGAGGGATGTCAGGTTTGTGTGTAGCCTTTTGAGTGATGTCCTAGGATTGACTGGCTACTAAGGCTTTCCGATGTAACCTTCTAGGAAAGACTATCTATTCTAACATGATATTTCAGAGCATGCTAGGTTTTCGTAAGGCTTTTAAATGTCAGATTTTGGGAAGAACTAGTCATTCCGATGTAAGTTTCAGGTTATGCTATTTCGATAAGCTTTATGGTGTAAGGTTCTAAGAAGGAAGAAAAATTTCAATGTAAGATTTTGGAGTGTGGTAAGTGTAAATAAGGCCTTTTGATGTAAGATTATGGCAATGAAAAGTCATTCCAACGTAAGATTTTGAGGTGTGATAGGTTCCGGTAAGGCTTTTTGATGTATGATTGTTGGGAGGACTAGTTATTCTAACGTAAGATTCTGGGAGATGCTAGGTTACATGGTATTATATCTACATATGATTTTGGAAGGTACATATGTGTTCTATTAGGTTGTACCTTGTTGTGTAGTTCTATTGTGCACCTCTTAGGCTTATGGGGGTTCAACAAAATTATGAATTGTTTTATTCTTACATTTATATCTTTATTTGTGCCTACTGGTCTCATGGGGTTCAAGTCAGGTTTAGATGACTTGTTGTTTTCATCGTCTATTTTAGTAACCTTAACATGATTCATGATTACTGTTGCCTTTACTTTTGCTTTATTACTCCATTCTGATCCAATCCTAAGCGATCAAGAAAGAACTAATCCTCCAATAACACATTGGAGCCGCAAAAATAGGAGGAGAGAGGACTAAAGATCATTAAACGTGCAAAATTACCTAAATTAAGACTCATGCCATCAAACTCAAGTCTACAACTATAGTCTACAAGAATCTAGTTCTTCCAAAACAACGCCATAGACGAAACAAGGCTACAAGGATCGCAAGCCTTAACCAACACTAGTCTATTCTAGACTAAGTTCGAACATGCTCAATATAACAAGTAAAAATGCAATTAATACACAATAACATGCAAAAACACACATAAACCTGAACTAGCATGGTACTAAACCCAAAACAATGTCGATCAATCTTAAAACATGGTATCTAGGAAGAGACATAGAAATGACTAGGTACCCACCCCCAACTCACTCTAATCAACATGTATTTACGCAATCCAACTTAATCTATTTGAAAAAGAAGTCGTAGCCTACTATTAGGCCGACCACAATCACAAAGATGGATATTTTCCTTTTGAAACAACTTCCGAACTATTCTAAGCTATCAAAAATAAGATCACAACATCTGTACGATCGTTTAGAAACCAAAGCAAATAAATGGAGACAAGTCTATTCTAGAGTCAAATGGAGATTGTGGATCCCATGCCAGAATTTTTGGAATTAACTCCATCACAGGGTCCTAATCAATGCCAAACTTGTGTTCCAAAGAGGGGCACGATTTTGGGCTCGGAAGAGCCACAACAAAAAAAAAAAGAAAACAATAATTTAGCTCTAAAAATAAGAACAAGGCAATAAGTTGCAACAATAACTCACCTAAAATAGAGGTTTCCCGACACTATCTAATCACTCCTCGACATAGCCTTAACAATTTCGGACGTGCATGACTTTGAATCACCAGATTTCAAGCTAAAAGAGTTAGAAATCACACTTTGAAGATTGCAATGAGAGCAACTTTTTTGACTTGTCATTTAAGAATATTAGTATAAGTTCTTCTTCACGAACGTGGAGGGTCAATCGTGAATACGAACCAGTAAACACGGCGATGGCCTCGTGGTCGTGGCCAAAGGGGAACTGGACCACATGAATGTGCAGGGACCCCACAAACATGACCCCCACATACGTGCCTAAGGGCTCGTAAATGTGGACACCAGGTTGTCAAGCCTTCGCAAACGTGGCATAGGGCCAACCATTGTGAATATCATTCTAGCCTGCACCAGCTAATGCATATAATTTTGTTTTTGGCTAGTTCAAATTCTGATGGCGTATTCTGAATTAGTTTGAATCTTCGTGCACGGAAATGAGATATGCAACACCTACCAAATTTGTTATTCCAAACTCAACATGTTAGTTGAAATTACCATACGATGTCAACTCGACAAAAAGTGGTGTCCACCCCGAACTTCGTTTTAAGCCAAAATCCATAAGATGACTCAAAATTAATTAACTCAGAAGCCTCGGGATTCAAATGAAGGATCGCTCTAGAACAAACTTAATATACTGGAGCTAACAACGCTGATGGAATTCTCATCCGAGCTTATTTATGTAGAATGTTGACTAATGTCAAACTTAGGCCTTAACTTGAAAGTTAAAATGCCTAATCACACAGAATCACATTGAAAGCTTCACGAGTCATACCTGCTTTAGTACAAGCCTAAAATAACCCACTCAAAGATGATAGAATCTTCAAAATTGAATTCTAAGATCATCTTCTTAAAATTTTGTTAAAACAATGACCGTTCAAGGTCAAAAAGGTCGTAAAACTATAACTCGCATAAAAACCAAATGGACAATCAGGTGACCGGACTCTGAGTCCTAGGTTGTAAATGACTTGAAGTCGATATTTGAACGCTCTAGACAATTGAAAGAAGGTATAAATGCATAAATAACCTAGAGGGTCATTACAATGTTGTAAGGATCCTCATGGTCATTTGTTTGTTTTTATGTGTTTTTACTGTTTTCCCCTTCCCGTAACTATGATTTGGCGAACACATAATAAGCCAATATATCAAAATTTTCTTTTGTCTTCTTTATTATTATAGAAAAATCCAGCAAACAATTTATGAAGGTCATGAATCACACTTCATGGAGCTAAGTACTGATATCAAATACATTCACCTAATTTGAAGAATATGATCTGTCAACATATCCTTCCCCTTCAAAAAGATATAAAATGCTACAATGATATTCCATTTCATATTTGAAAGTACAGATCTTTATTTTCAAGATTTCATGCATTTAGTTCTTTTATTAAAATTACCATGCTTTCAAATTATTGAATTCTTTTATGTATAAATAATGAAATTTGTTTAATGCAAAACTTGATTTAATTTCAAATAGTTTGAGAAGGAATCTATTCATTGTACAACTATTTTTCATGAAAATTGTAGAAATGTTGTTAATTGAATTTTAAGATTTAGAACTGATTATAATTATTTTTTGAAAACGAGAGATAATTGAAAAAGATTAGTAGACATTGATCAATCATGATACCTTGAACTACTTGTATTAGGGTAAGAGTTATAAGTTTACAATTGGATCGAGCAATAACATAAAACTCTATTAAGGCTTAAAAAGTTATCATAATTGAGCAGTTAGTTCAAGCACTAGAATGAAAGCTCTATTAAGAATTAAGTGTACTAGAATGGTAAGAATATTTATGTGTGGAGAGTACATGTGATGATTAAAAAATTGACAATTAGACAATGATCATCCTTGATTATATAAGAAAAAGAGGAATAAGAATGTTAGAATCCCATGAAACTCCCTATATAGAAAGAAAAGAATATTGCTTATAATGATTTTCAAAAGGTGCATCATTTCTTTTTATATTAATTGATTCCAGATAATTATTCTAATTTTAAATATATTTCATATTTCTTTTTAGGCGGAATGATCAGAGAGACCCTGTATTTGGCTCTATTTGTCAGTTGAACCGTTCTACTCATCATTTTGCCTAATGAACCCTTAAACTCATTCAAACACAATATTTTAAACCCTTAAACTCATTTTGCCAAATACGTGTAATACACTCATTTTATCCCTAAAATAGACGTCATTTTTTAATGACACGTCATTTTTAAAATTATTTTTTCAATGACACATCATAAATTACATTTTAAAATTAAATAATATTAAAAAATAAAAAGTACAATTTTCTCTCTTTCTCCCCCTTCCTACTTCATCTTCTTCATTCTTACCCACCCTCTACACCTCACCCACAAAACAAAAATATTTTCATCTTTATTCAATGTTCACACTTTAAAGTTTTCTCAATTATAAAGTATAAGAAATTTTAATTAGCTCTTGCACATACATGCTTTAGGTTCTATTTATTTTTGATTTGATTGAAGAAAATCAAGAAAACTTGAAGTTGCGAAAAATTTATTTATGACTAAATTCAATCAATAGATCTTAAATTTATAAAAATGGTGAATGATATGTTTTCTTGCAGCAACTTCCTTTAATTTTATATTTGATGATAATGGTGATGGAGTGTACATTAGAGAAGAAGAATAGAAAAAAAAATAGGGGCAGGGGTGGAGGTACGGGACTGAAGAAGAAGAGAAAAAGGGTGGGGTTGAGACTTAGGGCTGAGCAAGAAGAGAAAAAGGATGGGAAGAATAACAGAGAAGGGGGGATGTGAGGTGGGGTGGGCTGAAGAAGAAAGGGTTTAGGATTTTCTTTTATATTTTTTGAATTTCTTTATCATTATTATTTTGTCTTACAATTTTAATAATTTTTAAATAAAAAATCCTATTCACTTGCTTTAATACGCGTGTGGTCATATATTTATCCAACTCAACTATTTTAATGCCACATAAGCTCGGTCAATGGTTAGAAGGTTTTAAAAAATAAAGTTTCATCAAGTTTAAGGATTTATTTGGCAAAGTAATAAATATAAAGATTCAATTAACAAACATAGTCAAGTATAAGGATCTGTAGGTCATTCTGTCTTCTTTTGTTTCAGCTGAAGTGTCCTACTTTGATTATGTGGGTTCTCTATTGTCCTTTTAAAATGTAGATAATTTTTTTTATTGAGAAGCTAAGAAACTAGGATCTCTCCTCTTCTAGCTGATTTGGTTAGCTTTTTTCAGAATATATAGTCCATAAGTCCATTGATATATTTATTTTTGATCCATTATTCAGTCGAGGATTAGCTCAAAATTTGTGTTATGAGAAATCTATTTATCTTTTAGAAGGCTATATAGATAATTTAAAATAAAAAATTAATTCAACTTATGCATGTGGTTTGTCCCTTATTTTTGCTTATCAAATTGAAACAGGCGAAATGTTTTTGATATTTCTTTCGTTTCCAAGAAAAAACATTTTCCATCATTTAAATGAGTGATTTACATAATAATATATAAAGTATGGTTGCAAATATACACTTAGTCATGCTAGGGCACTTTATGTTAATCGAGGCTTAATCAAAAGTTAACTCGTGGGTAAAGACAACTTTGACTCTCATAGCATGCAAATTAAGATTACATAATTAGAATGCATTCAATAAAATTGGTTAGGTTGGGAAATTTTGTTGTTGACCAATAGTCGAATTGCAAAATTCGTTATCTACGCCTTATCTTTTTATTAGAGAAAATTACGCGATTAAGAAAATTTATACTATTTAATTACTCATCACGATTATTAGTTATAGTTTAAATGAGAATTGCCGTTTTTTAATTTCTAAAGATAGGGGAGGGGGGGGGGGGATTGGGCAGAAGTAATGACCACATTTCACAATTGTCCCTCTTAACGGGAATATAATCGATTGCTATAATTACCACTCGCGACTAATATTATACATTAGTTACGTATGCTGACTTCGAATTTGTATAATTAGTCACGTTTGTATATATATAATTCGCCAGAATATACAAATACATATATATAATATATAATTATCTAACAGATACATTTACACAATTCACCTTTCACCCCCTCTCCGCCTCTCTCTCTCTCGCCTCTCTCCTCCCTCTCCCAGTCTCACTCGCCTCTCTCCTCCCTATAACATTAATCTACAAATTGTAATTATCAAATTATAGATATGGAGAATAATTAGGCTATTTTTGAGTGACTATATATAAAAGTTCCTCGATTTATAATCATAATTTTGTTAAAGATAGAAATTTTGCTATTATGTATTACTCCTCCGTTTAAAAAAGAATGACGCTATTTCCTTTTTAGTCTGTTTAAAAAAGAATGACCCATTACTTTTTTAGGCAACACTTTAACTTTAACTTTTCACGTGACATGTTTTAAACCACATGATTAAAGGGCATGTTGGTACATTTGATAAAATTTTAATTTAGAACCACAAGATTAAAAAATATTTTTCGTTTCTTAAATTCCGTTTCAAGTCAAACTAGGCATCCTTTTTAAAACGGAGGAAGTAATACCTCGGTGGGCCAAGATTCAAGTAAGTAATTGGATTGATTTGGTTGGCCAGTACTCTATCTGTCATGACCCTTCCTCTAGTACCTCTAGCCCAGCCTTCTACACCACCTGGTCATTTGTTTATAGGAAACTTTCACATATATAAAATACAAAATTTAAATTTATATGCTATTGCAAAGTTTGCATAATTACACTCCATAACAAATAAATATATATGTATAATTTGCTATACATATACAACTGAAAGCTATGCCTATTTCGCTATACATATATACAAAAAAGCGATTATATAATTCGTTGGTTCCTCTTCAGATTTGTATAATTTTGGTGGAAGACCATTTGTATAAATTGATTTTAGCCTCTCAATTCAATTATATGTGTTTGTATATCTGTATAAATTTTGAATGTGTATGCAATTGAATCGAATTGTATAAAACGATAAAGAGAGAAATTATATACAATTCAAATTTGTATAAACGAGAAAGAGAGAAAGACAAAAGAGACTTGGGCAGAAAAATATTTGTATTTGTTATAATTATAAGTGTATAGGACAAAAATATATGTATTTGCATGTGTATATACAATTTTCTCTCGCTTTGTACAAATATAAACACAATTTCTACAATACTATTGTATAAAATGAGAAAGGCGAGCGACATGAAGCGAGAGAGAGGGAGAGTGATAAGCGAGAATATGGGGGAGAGAGGCGACTGACAAACAGTTTGCTATGAAACACAAATAAATCAAATGATAGCTATTATATTTATTTTACATTATTAGTTTGTCATTCTATACAATTGTCTCTTCGTTTATATGTTCGAACAAATCTTACAATTGTTGGACTTGAGATATGACCCAAAGATAGGTTTATATTTAATTGAGATTCAATCAATTTATACAAATAAATATTAGTAGACCTATACTTTCATAGTCAATTAAAAATTCACAAACTGAAACATTTAAACATTAATATATATCATCTCGGTACTGATCGATCAAGTCAATGAATGGTGCATACATCCTCTACTTTTTGGGAATTAGGACAAATTTTATATCCAAACACGGTTAAGTAAGTTTATTTAGGGCATCGTAAGTTATGCAAATTGATGGTGCAAAATATGTAAATTATCAATTTTAAATGGAAAAATTACATAAATTAATACATTTTAAAAAATAATTACTGATTTTTGCGATACTTTTTGTTTATTACCATTTATAGCAATATTGTGATAAATCTGTAATATGTATTAAAATTGTATTATAAATGAATTAAAAGCGATCAAGTGAGAAAAAAATATTGTTGCTATAAATGGTAAATATTTTATTATTATAGCACATTTATGTAAGTTTCCCATTTTAAATTAACGTGTAGATTTTACTTAAGTTTGATATAAATTTGTTAATAAGTATGTTATAGATGAATTGATTGTACATATATTTTCAGACCATCAGTTTATGTATTTTTTATTAAAAAAAAGTTGTCGCTAAATTATTAGTGGTATTGTTTTACAGGTATTGTCTTGATGTCAAATATTATGATTAATTAGACATTATTTTTTTTAGAGTAACTCATTAGTCATGGCTCTCCTTAATGATCTCTCGTAATATATATTTATTCCTGGTAAACTACTTTAGTTTTTCCTTTTCTTTCTCGTGATGCAACATTGTCCTTTCATCCCCCGTGTTTTTTGTTGTTTAAACACTATAAAAGCTACCTTTCTCACTATTGTATATTCCATAAGTTGTGCAGTATTTCTCTAATCATTGAAGAGAAAATACTGCAATTCTCAAGAGAATAATCAACCTATATATCTTTGATAGTAAAATAAAACAATAAATAAATAAAAATGGCACGTCAAGTAATTGTTGTTGCTCTTCTCTTTGTTGCCTTTGTTGGTTTGGTTTCCGGTGCCACATCACCAAGCAGCTCACCATCTTCATCACCATCTTCCTCGCCACATTCATCTCCATCATCATCCCAATCATCATCATCATCATCATCTCCATCATCAGCCCCCGCAGCTTCACCTAAAAATAAGAGCAATGGAAGTGCACCAACTCACTCACCCAAATCATCACCATCACCATCACCTAAGGGAAGCTCACCGTCATCATCTCCTACCTCAGATTCGTCAAGCTCAGCTGAAGAAGAGGAAGTCTCATCACCTCCTTCTCCTCCAACAGACTCTACCATCACAAGTGACTCAGCTCCCACATCAGCTGAGGCACCCACTGCTAGCACTGCCACTACATTGAAGGTTTCATCCATCATTCTTGTTTCAGCTGTTGCTGGATTCTTCTTCTAATTTTTTTATTTAAACATTTGAGTCATGACTCTTTTGTAATAGATTTTGACAAAACTAATCAACTGCGTGCCTCATTTTTACTTTATTTATTATTTAACCTTGTCTCATTACTACTACTTATGAACAAACACATTTCTCATAAGTACGTCTATCTTTCCCTTTTTTGTAACCCTAAATAATAGAGCATTCTTTTTGGCAATATGTGTAAGTTTAAAGTCAAAAGCTTCCCTTCATTCACTGTTCTATTTAAATTATGCAATTTTTCTTCATCATAATTATTGGGTAAACTAAATTATATTAATTTAATTTTTTAAATATAAAATCTATTTAGATATCTTAAATTATATTAAAAATAGTATACGTTCAAACCATTCTCATACAAATTCAATAAAAAACATGTACTTGGATACAACCCCAATAAAAAGAACAAGAGCAGGTATGCGAAAGGTAAAAATGCAAGTGGACTTAACCAAAACTAGACCTAGACATGTGTGGATTGGTATAGATGATGGTGACCTTAATATAGGGAAATGGCAACTAGTGGAATATGAAAACATCCCCCATACTGTGAGTACTGCAGGCACCAAGAGGAATGGAAAGTTCGAATGAGACAGGATGACTACAGAAATAGAAAAGAGAAAGAAAATGAAAAGAAGGATAAAAGCAAGGATAATCAAAACAAGAAAGAGAAATAAAATAACCATGACAATGCAAAAGATGCTACAGAAAAACAACAACAAAACAGTAGGGAGATGAACAAACAAAATAAACCTGAACAACAGAAGGAAGAAGAATGGAAAACACAAAGAAAAAGGAACCAAAGACAGCAAGAAGTGAGACCCCAGAAAACAACATGGAGACCTACCTCACCACAAAATCAGACAGCCAAGGAAGCTCCCCAAACCACCGCACAAGCAACATGTAAACCTCCCATATTACATCACAATGCTTTCACTAACTTGAACATGCAGGAAATTCAAGCTATAACAACAGAGGAACCTACCAACACAGGGCATCCAACAACACAGGAAACACATAACAGGTATGAGCATGAAAATGATAAAGAAAAGCAAAAAATGCAACAAGGAGGGAGTGTCAATAGCAAAATATCAGGTATCATAGCTATGAAACCTTACTCAAATAATTTGTCTAAAACTGCTACTAAGATGGTTGAAGTTGAAGGAGGGATGGATGGGGGTTGTCAGTAGAGCTTCACTAATTTGCAGAAAGGGGCAACAAGAGGAGGGAATTTGCCTCATGTTTTTCATGAGGGGGTACACTCAGACCTTAACCCAGCCTTAGAGCCCCAGCTAACTATAAAACTCAGCAACAACAATCCAAACAGCAGTAGGATCAACAACAAGGGCAGTCAGTCGCAATGAAACAAGGGCATCTTAACACACACTTCTCACAATAGTACCTGACACCGCTATTTCAGTTTCTAAAGTAAGTGTAAATTGGTACTTACTACTTACTTGACGAAATCAGTTCTTCAGCTTCCGTCCTTCAGCACTTCGATTTTAAGTTCTTCGATCCCCAGTTCTTTAGCATCAATTTTTTATCTCGTCGAGAAAATTAAAATCAGGAAAGGAGAATCTTCAACTCAACTCTTCCATTTTTCAGCTCAGCTAGTCAGTTATTCAGCTTCCTCTCTTCGATTTTCAGCTTCCTCTCATTGATTTTTAGTTTAGAGAAATGAGAAAGGCGTATGTTTTTTCAGAATAGGAAAGAAAAGTATAGCCAATGAGAAGATAGGAAAGAGGAGGAAGTGAAAAGTCTAGGATACATTTTAAAAGCGTTCCCAAAAATATTTTAGGCAACACTTTTCAAGCGTTGCTCATATTTAATGTGGCCGCTGTCTTGCTCAAAGTACTGAAACCAAAGAGGACAATGACTCCTTCCAACAACAAATCAAAAGGTATAAAAAATACAAGAATAACAAAACCCTAGAGGAAAGCAAAAACACATCATTTATGAAAACATAAGCACTAAAAAACAGAGCAGGAGGATACCAAGAACCAAACTTTTCACAAAATACATGACAATCAAAAATTAACTAGGAAGAAAGAAGCGCAAACTACACAGCTGACTACCTCTCCAAATGGCGTCACAAACTGGACATTGTTCACCAATACTACACAACAATGATATTAAGTGCAAAAACATTGACAGAACTCAAGTATGACAAATCCAGAGATAAAAAATGTCATTCCTGCTAAAAGAAGGCAACAGAGATGGACACTTTTAAGGACATGCTTTACTTTTTATCAAGATGGAATACATGAACTTTACTTTATTCTGTATGCAAGAAGTTGACATGTAATGAAATTTTAAAGTTACTTTTGATTTGCTTATCTTTGGGATATATTTCATCAAATAGGATAGGCTTTGGCATCATCCAAATCTTTCTCTCCATCTAGTTTGCACCGACTTCTCCTAATTCATCTAAAACTTAGATGAAGCAAGCCTCACTTTCAACAATATCCCAAAATCAACATGTTGTGCATCTTACGAAAACAAATCTTCTACTTCTACATCTATTCTATTATCGCTATCAACAATTAGCAGAAAAGGGAGAAAGCATACTCCTCAAGTTGAAAGTAGAAAAAACAATAAAGCAATTAAAGACGTAGAAACAATTGTTTTATTAAGGATTTAAGTTATATACACTAATAATTAAAGCATGTTAGGCTATCATTGTACTTTTACCAGTAATAGCAGCTAATATACTATATTTATGAGGTCACCAATAAAACTTGACATACACAGTATATCTTATTGTTATACTATAACATCAAGAAATGAAATCTCTGCTGGCAATCTGCTATACTATATGTATATATATAAGTTCACCAAGCAAGAAAATATTACAATACCAAATGTCTATACAAGAAAACTACCATTAAAGAGACACTCCAATGACATTAATCAAGCAGAATGAGCTTCCCCCCCACTACTGAAAAGATAAACTGAAGACTGAACTTTTCCCCAGAAGCAACAAAACATGCAGATGATCGTAACAATTATGGAGTGTGACCTAAGGGTCAACAAAGCGAGTTGAGAATCCTAAGTTCTCATATATAGGTTCTAGCAAAACAACAATACTAGTTGATTTTTTTCAATTTGTTCAAGACTAGATGGACAAAGTTATATGTTTATGTTGCTCAGACCCTAAAAATATTGTCGCACACTATCGGATCCTTAAATAATTGCAATTGAAAGATCCAACAATCATCCACAACATTTTTAAAGAATCGACTAAAATTGATATCTAGTACCTATGTTGGTAGGAGGCAGGAGGCAGCAAGCAGGGGAGTAACTAGATTGCAATTTACATGTTTTGTTGAGCTTATTAGCAATTTACATGTCTGTGCACAGAAGTTTAACTCCATTACTATTAGTTTGAGCCTACAAAAACCAGTACGACACAAAATCCAGAACTAGAAACTATTTTAATATTGACACACAAACTTCAACTCGTTGTACAGGAACAAAAACAAAAACACAAAAACACATCCCCATTCCCCATCCAGTGGTTAAATTTTAGCCACTCCTTCTTTTTTCATTTATTCACTAAACTAGTGGATGGATGAAGCTGCAGGATTATGTACAATGCATCTTGTGGTTCCCTCGGCTAAGTCATGAATTGAATTTTTGATTTTATCATTTAATGTATTTGGTAGAACATGTTTGAACTCAAAGCATATCCATTGTAAGAGTTCAAAATCGATTACATAAGCTCAAACGTCGTAAACTATCATGGACGATTTAAGCCTTAATCAACTTATAAGCCTAAGAAAAAGACATTTTCAAGTGAAGAATCAACTCATTTATGCTTATTTCGTTATTAAGGCTCAGGGCACGCAGAAAGCAACTAATAAAGCTATATTACGAGCTAGACTCCCAAAAATTGTATAAAAACACAAGAACATCAAAATCGTAAAGCTAAAATTAAGACATACAAAGATAGAATTCTTACACGGTAAACCCTATTCCAATAAAATCGTGTTCTTCAACAAGAACTATTATGGAAATCGTATTCTTCAGGGAGATTATCTTCAGCTCTTCCGCCCTAAATCTGTCTCAAATCAAGTTCTTCAACGAGAAATCTAAGAGAAAAGTGTGAAGGAGAGACTTAGATTCAGTTCATCTTGCCAACAATCCCAATCAATTCCTTCTAAACAAAAAAAAATTATGCAATAACTTAGCTTGGTGAAATCGCTGTGGTAAAAGAGGATGTACTTACGCTTGACAAAATCAGAGAAGAGAAAGGTGAGTGACGTTCTTTAGCTCGATCTTCAGCTCGATGAGTTCCATAGAAAGGTTAGTTACGTTCTTCAGCAGAGAAAGTTGAGTTACGTTCGTGAGTTCTAGAGAAAGCGTGAGTTTTAGAGAAAGCGTGAGTTTTGTCTAAATGATTTTTATTATAATGTTTATTTTTTTAGCCAATAAAAATGGGAGGATAGTTAAAATTGTTGGAGGGAATATAAAATTTTGGTGAAAATTTTAAGGCCATACTTATAATGTGTTGTTTTTAAAAAATAAAATTAGGACACTTTAAAAATGTGGCCATATATGTTCAAAAATTATTGTCAATTATATCATATTGTAACAACACTTATAAAGTGTAGCTTATATCATTATAGAGTACACTTTTCAAGTGTTGCCAATACTATTGTTACTAAAATTTAAAAAAATTGGCTACATTTCAAAAGCGTCCCCGAAAATACTTTAGGCAACACTTTAAAAGTGTAGTACAAAATTAGTGTGGCTGTAGACTTAAAATGGTGTAGTAAGCATTGGTTCATAATAATTCAATCCTTCATGGATTATCAAGGCTTCAGCTCCAAAGCAAGTAGTATAGGTGATAGAATCTGTGCGTCCACTATCAGTCAACGGACCAAGTCCCTTGACACAACAAGAACAATGCATAAGAGTAAATAATAAGAAGAACACAATACAAACAGTTTACGTGGAAACCTCCTTGCTCAAAGGAGTAAAACTACGACCTGTTACGAAGGATTTCTAACTGTTTCACTAATCTTTCTTAAGCAAAAATCCCCCAACACTAAAAACCAAAATCCCAGAGAGAATCTGAGAACGCAAATTCCCTAAATAGGTGAACCCAATTACAACCAATGTGAGAAGAAGTTATTAATCTCATGACCAAGTAATAACTCTATTACTTGAAGAGCCTAAGCAGATACAACACTACCCGCTAAGCTATTACCCCTAGATAACTTAGACTTTGCTAAGCGGATACCACACCGCCCACTAAACCACCTAACTCTAGATGATTTAGAATTTAACTAAGCAGATACAACACTGCCCACTAAGCTATCACCTCTAGATAACTTAGACTTTGCTAAGTGGATACCACACCGCCTACTAAACCACCTAAGTACTCTAGATGATTTAGAATTTGATGAAGAAGATATAACGCTGCCCACTAAGCTATCATCCCTAGATAACTTAGACTTTGCAAATCGGATACCACACCTCCCACTAAACATCCTAACTCTAGATGATTTAGAATTTGACTAAACAAACACCACTTCCCACTAAATTAGTTAATGCAACTGATTTATACTTTTACAAACCAGAAGAAAACAATCTGAATCCTTTATAGATTATGAACAAATTTACAATATGAATACATAAGTATAACTCTTAACACACACTCTTACGCATGCAGCTCGATCAGGTCGTTGTTGTGCTTGCTGGAGAATACTTCACCAAGATGGTTTTTGCTTGTATACTTGAGAATTTTCAAGATGCAAAAACCTATAAAATGATAGACACAAAACTCAAACTCAACAAAGATACTTCAACACTTTATCAGATCCTTTTGTTGAGTATGAGTATTGCACTTCCTTATAGATGGCTTTTTCTTTTTAAGCTTGTGAGTTTTTTCCCCCAAAATCTTGTATTTGTGTTTTAGAGAAGAGACTATATAACCATGGACACAAACCTTTGGGACGAAGCTTTTGGCTGAGAGTCTGCTGTCATAAAAAGTTGTACACCAACCACATAAGAGTTGGAAACTTTTTGACAACTGTCTTTCGTCCCTTTCTTGTACGCAGATTTTTTTGGACCAGGTCCTTTGATGCGTTCTTTGATTCTTGAGTTTTTTGACAAAGACTTGTTGACTTTTTATCTTCTTGAATGAATTTGACTTAATATGTCATTTGTGAGGTTGAAAGTATGAAACAACGTCTTTCATTTTGATTTGTGCAGTATGCTGGCGCGTCACCTTCCACTTGTAGGACAACTTTACAGATGTACACATTATGTATCAGATGGAGAGAACACCTACCACATGATATAACCACATTACAGTTGTACCACAGGATGAGTCCGGATTAGAGCACTCTACTAGGGACCAGATCCCTATATTTGTGAGGATCATCAAAATACCTGAATATAACATTTTCCTCTTTTTGATGAATACAAATATATATTCCTCATGCTGGTCTATTCATTCACTTCCTATTTCATTAGTCCCAATACTAGTGGACCCTTTCCTAGATCTGGTGTCTGGTTAGATTCTGCATTTGTGAGGATCATCAAAACACCTAGAATATAATATTTTCCCCCATTTTGATGATGACACACAAATGTTCCTCACATTGATTTATTCATTAATTTGCATTGTCGTCAGTCCTAATAACAAGGATTTGGTCCCATGTTAGATCCATAAGTTTGTTAAATCATAAAAACTTAACATTAGCTTCAAAATAAATATTTTACTTTTTTTTGATGATAACAGACTTATTCCCGTTCCCCCTTTCACCTGTTTCCCTATCAACAAGACTCTTTAGGTATCTAGATTGGTTTCAAGTTTGTTAAATCATAAAAACTTCTCATCATCAACAAAATATCATTTTCCTTTTTTTTTGATGATGACAAACTTGTTCAACATTCTTCCCCTTATTAGCAATATGACCATGTCATTATCAAGTAACATTGATTCCCCCTAACGGCAAGACCATGTGTCCTCTTCAAGTAGCTAAATTATTCAGATCTCATACCTTATCAATGATCCCCTTTTTGACATCATAAAAAGATTAAAATAGTAAACCAAGTTGCCAGAAATGTAGTTCAAGCTAATTCATAGCCACTTGGGCAATAATTAGCATGAGTAAAAATGCGTAAAGTAATGAGACAAGTCAGTAGAAACAAAACCTTTTTCATTCAAAAATAAAAGATCAGCAATCAAAGCATTGCACATAAAAATAAGAATGAGAACCAAGGAAATACCCACTGAGTTTCGATAGAAAAGAGGAATAAAGACTGACATGGGAATTTAGTGAGAACGGGGAAAGGGGGATGACTTAGAAACAAGGGATGGAAAGAATTGAGTTAGTAGAACATATCCCTTAGCATGATTTTTTTAGAAGTTTCTTCTTAAAGTTCAACATGCTTTGCTGCCATTTATTTTGGAACTTGGTCTCTCTGATTTTTCCTCCAGAAGCTAAGCCTTCAAACGAAGTATTTTAGTATCCATGCTAGTAGGAGCAAGTGTCATAACTTTTATATAACGTCCGAGTTTCTCATGACATAAGATTAGTAAGATTAAACTTACTCAATACCTTCGAGATGAATAGATCAATAATTGAGGAACCGTTTCATTTTTTTTCATTTCCATTATTTTAAGTCAGACACCCTCATATTCAGCATACTTTGAGTTCTAAGACTATCAACCTTCTCCTTTTTGATCATCATCTTTTCCACCTTCTTATTTTTTCTTATAAGACCTGGTCCCTCTTCACACTCAAAAATTTCTGAATTGAAAATTCCTTGGTAGGAACAAAGGGTATAAGCATTTGAAGAGAGGGGAAAAGAGGGTAAGTATTTCTAAATTTTGGAAGGGGATTTGAGTTTTCTGGAGATATGGAAAGGCATATGGAGTATAAAAGAATTGGAATCAAGTGTCATCTTGGTATTCAAAAGAGGGAACAACGATCAGACATCTGGAAATTGCAACAGTTCTCATGCATATTTTAAAATGCAATGTTAAAGTGCTTAACCTTCGAGAATGGACCAGGTCCTTCTTAGTAGGTTGAATGAGATTGCCTAGATCTGTCCTGACCTCCATTTTCCTTCATCCTTTTTGCCAGGTGTGTACAACTTTAGAAGGTATGAAATTGAACTTGCAAAAACATATATAATTGAAAAAACAAGGATACCTACTCCCTTTTCATAGTCATGAGAGGGTTGATTTTTTCAAGCAAGATCCATTCAGTTCAGTTTCAGCATTTTCAACTTCAAATTGTTTATCTTGACCAGGTCACTCATTAGAGATTTTGTGAAGACATCAATGATTTGGTCCACCAGCGTTGAGCACACCGACCTGCATCTGCTACATCCCTTGCCTCAATTGTTAAAAGAGAAAAAAAATCTTGCCTTTTATTTCCCATGAAAGAGATATGAGCCCAGACAATTGAGTCATTCAATTTTTTTTATTAGCTTGATACCCGACATAATCAACATCAACATATTCCTTCAATCAACACAAAGTCTCTTGATGGATAGAGTAGAACCACGTATCTTTCTTCATCAAGTGTATTCAGATTCTCTTAGTAGGCTTCAAATGTGATTCTGTTAGATAGGCTTGGAATCTTGCAAAAATCCTAACACATTTATCATTTACATCTGGATTGGACCCATCAGCCCCATCTTCGAGTTTCTCCCCATGGGAATATCAATTATCTTGAAATCCGTAAGATGAAACTTCTTGAGTAGCTTCTCTGAGCTTGTACCAAGTCCCTGTTCTTGATAGTCTGGTCCTTTTTTAGGGCTTTGATGAAGAAATCTCCCATTATGCTTATTTAGAACTCTCCACCCATGAGTGCGTTAACCTATTCACATAACACCTCAAAAATTGCCTCCCAGATGATATCATCGATATATACTTGAGTAGTTAGCAAGTCATTTCCTTTGAGATTTCAATAAAAGGATTTTGTCAATTTTACCTCTTCTAAAATTTTATGGGGGTGGACCTTAGACAACCTGTCAGCTTGCCGGGAACCGAGTAACAAACTTTGCTTCTTTGAAACAGAGCTTGATCAGTTTTAGCATTCTCACTTTGACAACTCACATATTCAATTTGAGTTGCATCATCTTTGTTCAACATTGTCTACTAGACCAGGTCCCTCATCAGGTATATAATTTGCATTAACTTCTTTGAGATTGCTGGATTCATGAAGAGGATATTCTTCAGTAAGCTAACTGTTTAAACCATCTCTCTGAATCTGAAGCAAATCTTCCATCTCAGAATCTTTTTTGTTTTACAATTTCTCAATTCATCTAGACTCACAGAAAACTAAATGAACACCTTTTTCAGTGCACATATTTTTTATACACTTGATAATCCTTGCTTGAGGAGGACCATTCCACAAACAATCTTTTTATCATTATTTGGATTAATCTTTCAAATATCATCCTCTTGGTCACAAGAACATGCACTATTCACCACTTCAGCTGGAACATTCCTTGGAAGATTACCAACCTACTTATTCCACTTAAAGGATAGTTTGTTCTGCTTCTTTTTAACACAAATATCAAACTTTGTCATCTACAAATTTTATGTAGGGAAGACCGTGGACCAGTTCCCTTGACACAAGTTTGTTCAGAGAGAAGAGCTGATATGACTAAGTCTCCTGCATCATGGATAAGATTCTCACCTTGACCACTAAAGGAAGTGAGGATGTTAGAAAGAGCAGTGTTTTGATCAACATTACATGTTCTCACATCTCCTTCTTGTCAGCATCATCATCCGAGAGATCAAGTTGTGGCCACCCATTTATCTTATAAAAGTTTTACTCAATTTTCTTTATCACAAATCCGTGAAGCTTATAGATGATTTTAATTCAAGTCATTGACCTAGTACACAACTTTAAAAGAGTGTTCCATGGACTTTCAAGTTCTTCCTACACCAAGAATGTATCATTATTTTCCATTGCCAAAAGAGACACCTCCTCTTGAAGTGTCTTAAGAGAGAGGAGGTTCCTTTTTTGTTTTCTCAGTCATGTTCTTTGAAAATGTACTATTCATAAATCAACACCGACTGATACTGCCTCCTCTCACTTGCATAGCAAATCACCTTTTAGTCATGGGAACATATTTGAGATGGAACTCCCAATAAGTAGATAATAGAGTGATAATAAAATCTTTTATCTAGTAAGGTAGAACAATTTTATTCAACTTAGGACCAAAGTCAGGAGCAGGTCCCTTCTTCTGTTTGTTCCTCTGTTTTGAATAATTTGAAGAAATTTCTGGACTTCTTTTCCAAGCTAGACACTCATTCTTCAGATGACCATCTCGCTCGCAATACAAACATAGCAGATTGTCACCAATAACACTATTTGGTGTAAGGATTGTATGAGGAATCTATCTTCTCACAACCCACCCCTCTTCTAGTGTTGTTACCCTGGCTGATTACATTTTTAAGGATTTTAGAGGAAGTGGTCCATTTAAGAGATTTGTTCAATTCCTCTTTTACACGGACCGAGTCCCTCTCCAACATAAAATTTCTTTTAGGAGCCTAGTTCATCTTTATTTCAGAAATGTGAAACTTATTTTCAATATTTATCTGCAAGATGCTGGCCTCATACTTTCCTTTAGAAATTATAATAGTCACTCTTTTTATCTTTTCCTTCAGTTCTAGATTTTTAGCTTCTAGAACATGAACTTGTTTTTCAATATCATATATTTGGGTAACGATCACTATTTTTTCATTTTGAAAGATGTCTAAGATGTTGTTAAATAAATCCTTCTCAGTAGTTAACTCACTGATTGAATCAATGAATACACCTACTAGCTTTCTTAATTTTCTATGGAAAAGACATTCACATTTTTATTGAAGTCTGATAAAGTTACCTTTTCATTAACATCTTCATCATTTGACTTTGCTATGAAAGCAAACATGGATCCAAACACATCTTTATCATCTTTTACTGCAAGCATGGATGCATCTTCAGGATGTTTTGACTCTTCTGAGCCACTTGAGAAATTTCCCGAGACAATAAGAGCCTTTTTCCATCATGATTAATAGTTCTCTTCTGATTTACTTGTCACGGATCTGATCCTTGCTTTTGTTCTTGTCTCCTCCGGACTTGACATATTATTTAGAATTTAGAATTTTACTAAGCAAATACAACACTGCTCACTAAATCAGTTAACCCCAACTGAAGAAAACAATCTGAATCCTATATAGATTTGTACAAATTTACAATATAAGCACATATGTATAACTCCTATGACACACTCTGACTCTTGCAGCTCGATCAGGTCCTTGTTGTGCTTGTTGGAGAATATTTCTCCATGATGGTCTTTGCTTGTATACTTGAGAATTTTCAAAATGCAAAAACCTATAAAATGATAGACACAAAACTCAAACTTGACAATGATTCTTTATCAGATCCTTTTGTTGAGTATGCGTATTGTTCTTCCTTGAAGATTGACTTTTTCTTTTTAAGCTTGTGAGTTTTTGTTTACCGTAATCTTGTGTTTGTGTTTTGGACAAGAGACTATATCACCATGGACACAAAACCTTGGAACGAAGCTATGTGTTGAGATTCTGTTATCATGGTGAACATACCATATCAAAGTTGACAACTTTTTAGCAACTGTCTTTTTCATTATTTTCTCATATGCAGAATTTTCGGGACCAGGAACCTTGCTGCGTTCTTTGATGCTTGAGTTATTTGACAAAGACTTGCTAACTTTTTCTCTTCTTGAATGAATTTCACTTAATATGTTGTTTTTCATATTGAAAGTATCAACCATAAAGAGTTATTAACTATTGGATAAACAAACTACTCCATTCTGATTGGTTTCGTATGCTAGCGCCTAACCTACCATAACAGGATTGCTTTACATCCACATACTATTATGATTCAGATGGAGAGAACTCTGCTAGGGACTAGTTTCCTGCATTTGTGAGCCATTAAAACATACTGTAAGACCCCAAAAATGACTTAGGTGAATCTAGAGCCTAATATGGTTATAGTGATGGTCTAAGGTTCTAAAATGATTTATAATGTGGTTTTGAGGCAGTGTCTAAGAGTTTAGGTGCTTTAGAAGTCAAACGTCAAGGGACGACCAAGACGTTCGACGACTAAGTGACCTATGAGCCTCATATGTAGTTTCATGTGTTTATATGTGATTCATGAGGTTGTAAGGTTCTTGAATGAGTTATATTAGTGTATATAGGTAGTTTGTCAAGTTTCGTGAAGTTTGGAGGTCAAACGTCCAACAACGTCCATGACATTCGAAAGGTCTGCCTTGAGACGACCTTGTGTGTCTATGTATGTTTTGTCGAGTTTTACATGTTCGTTTAGGATGAAACTGATGTCGTAGGTCCTAAAAGCGTATATGAATATTTGGGTTGGAAACTTCCGGGTATGACTCAACATAGGACCCAAAAAGGGCTCTAAAGGAGGACCCCAACTTGGAGCTCAACACTGCTAGGCAGTGCCAATCGACGACCCAAACGAAGGCCGGTCGACCAGGCGACGACCCATCATTGTGTGGCGTCGATGGAGACTGAAGTATGGAAGGTTGGGGAGCACCATAAGCAACCATGAGACCCCATCGAGGGGCGTGGTCTTACCCACGGACCATCGATGGTAGGCCCTCGATGGTGCTGTGAGTTGCTGCCAGTTCTGTTAAGTTGAGGGGTGAACTTGTAAATTCACCCCAAGTCTTATAAACTGTGAGGACGGTTGTTTTGAGTGTTTATGGGTATTTTAAGAGTATGTAAGTCATTAAACTCTCATATAACCCTAACACCTAAATCAAAAACAAATTCCCTCCAAAAGTTACTCCAAAAACCTCCATCTGAGTTCAATGTGAAGATAGAGCTTAAAGATGGTGTTCAATGGAGTTTCTTCTTCAATTAGCATTGGGTTCTTCTAATAAGGTATCAGATATCTTCATCTAAGGCTTTCTATAACCTTAGAGCCAATTTTAAAGATGATTTTCGAAGATTTTAAAAAGATGAAGAGTCCAATTTCTACTCTAAGTCTTGGGTTCTTGCATAAATGGTTTTCAAACGTTAAGATATGATGTAATTAATGTATAATTGATGTTTTCCAATGAAATTCTCCATGAACCCTTGATCTTCACAAATCTCTCAATTTGACTAAAAGGGGACTTATGTGTTCATGCTTTGAGATTGATGAATTCATGTGTAGATTGTTATGGGTTTTTGATTTATGTATAGATTATGGTTAATTGGTTTATAGGCTACTTCAATTTGATCAATTGAATATTGCACATTCTTCGATCTATTGAATTTTAAGCTTATTTAATTGATATTGACTTAAGGTTTATGAATTCTAATGTAGTTTCATATATGCTTTTGATTGATATAATGATTATAGTAAATTGATATTTAGGTTACATTAGATTGATGAATGTGAAGTAAATTGACCTAGTTTCATGAATATTGTCATAATTATGTCGAATTGTTGGTTCATGGCCATTGGTAAGGGCCTTATGGTATCGAATTGGATGATTTAGCCTTGAAATTGAAGTGGTTAGAAGAGTGGGGGTAGGCTGCCCTAATTCCTTTTATTTTATGTTAATTAGACTTTAATTATGTTGTGATTGGTATGGTCCTCTTATGGTGGCGGTGCTATGTGAATTGATGTGGCCTTGTCGGCGTTACTTTATGTAATATGATAATCATGGCCTTGTCATTGAATTATCATGGTGATTTTTATAGTTGATATGTGTGAAATATGATCCTATCTATCTATATGTGAAGGAATATGAAAGTATGTGTTCTTTCTATGTATGTTAGGAAATCATGTAGACCATGACTATGTGCTTGTTTGTGTAGTCTTAGGGTTGATGCATGGTTGTTCCTCGTTGACTATATGAGTCTATAATGTTTATATTTATGATGAGATGGTAGTATATAGGATGACTTAGAGATGATAATAGTTATTCCTAAGTGACTTAAGAACGACATGTAATATGTGTTAAAGTGAAGTATATGTTGTGTCTTGTTTGGTAGACTTGTGTCCCTTACTTGATACATGTATAAATGTTATGAGATTATGATATGTCTTGAATAGGTAGGATTAGTGCACCCTTTTCATGTGTGAATGAAAGATATGTGAGACCTTAGAGGATGTTAAGAAGGTCATGTACGTGGTAAAGGTTATGTTATGAATGTTGAAGTTGAAAGCCGTAATGGTTTCCGTCAAGTAAAGGAATGATGGACTTAAGGTTAATTGTCTGGAACAACATCAATATAATACTTATGAAATTCATCATTAGCTTTTTGTTGCCATTGGAAGATATCCCTAATAGGACCTCTTTGGTAGGGTAAATGTGAAAGGGTTATGAACTCGGTATGGAACCCAATCGTATGAACACCCTAATCAGAGTAGGTTAACCATGTGTCTACATGGGATGTGTCCAAGTTCTACTATTGGCAAGTAGAACACCCTCATCGGAGTAGGTTAGAACTCCGAATTCCATGCTTTGCTACCATGGTCTATGTCAGTTATTGCCTATTCTCATCATATGGGATACCTATTAGCATTTGAGAAGTTATATGAAGTTTAGGTTGTGGTATGGTATGCTATCTAGACATTGCACAATAGGCTTTGAAGGTGTTAGTTGGAGTCCCTAGGTCTTATACCAGACCATGACTTGAATGTCCTTAATATGATGAATGAGTCTTAAATGAACTAATGAATGTAATGAATTAAGTTAAGAAAGTATGTTAAAATGAATAAGTACTTATCTAGAGTAGTAAAGGGTTGTCTAGTTAAGGCATGAAGGGGGCATAGGAATGGTCATTTCTTATCTTACATAGATGAGTCTTAAGAATGACTCTAGTTAGGGAAGATGATTGTTTATGTGGACATGATCCAAACTTAGGAAGTCTTAAGGATTATTTAGGTAGTCTTGAAGAGGTCAGTCATGGATGATCTACTTAAGTAAGTCTTTTGATATCCTTTGATGAGGAAATGTCATATTATCTATATGTTGATATGTTTAATGTATTGTAAGTGTGTATGCGACTCATCATAAGTAGTCTTGAGGATCATTTAGGCATGCCTAGAGAGGTTGTATGGGCAGTCTCTCTTTGTGTGACTTAAGTGAGGCTTAGGATGACTTTAAGTGGGATAAGTACATGCTAGTAGGTGTCTAAAGTGAAGTAAAGGAACTTCACTGTAATAGTGAATTGAGTTCACTGTACAGTGAAGTGAATTCAGTGTAATGTTTCCAAAAATGTGACTTTTTGCTTAAATGATTTTTTATGTGTTCTTATGCTTATAGTATGATGTATTAATCGAAATTCATGATAAACATGTTATTTACTAAATGTCCCTATTGCATGGTTTTTGCATGGCTTCCAATACTTAGTACATTTAATATGCTAACCCCTTCTTTTCCTTTTTGACTTAAGTGTAGGGAATTGGAAGTCTTGATGTACCATGGAGGATGGATAGGTTTCTAAGGTTTGAAGATGAAGTATTGGTGAGTCCTCATCAATTCGAGGACAATATCCCCATGTCCCTTATGTCATAGTCTTTATTTTAATGTCTTGTATGGGATTAGTCCCAAGTGTTGTATACTCTTAAGTTTAGATGGTTCAAGTAGATGTTGTAAAGATTTAATGTTTTAAATGAAAGTCTTCCACTTGTGTAATGTTTATGAAAGAGTTTTTCGTGTGTGAAGAAAGTTTTGAATTCTTACCTACTGTCGTATGTTTATTATGCAATGAATGATACGAGATGTTTAGGTGAGACTTCTTGAAGTCTCATTTACCGTGTGACGACACAAGGATGATCTAACTTCTACAGTGTAATTGCGGGTTGTGACACATATAATCTCGTCCACTCTTCTTACTGATGTAGTATGTTGCACTTTCACCTACCACATAACATAAAACATTACAGTTGTACATGAGGATGAACTTGGACGAGAGCACTCTGCTAGGGATTGGGTCCTTGTATTTGTGAGGGTCATAAAAGCACCTAGAATATAATATCCCCCCTTTTGATGAAGACACACAAATATTCATGCTGAGTCTATTCATTCATATCCCATTTCATCAGTCTCAATACCATAGGATCCTTTCCTAGATTTGGTCCCTAGTTAGATTCTACATTTTTGAGAATCATCAAAACAACTAGAATATAGCAATAGGAAATATTTCTGATACTTCTATAAGGAAATATTCATGATACTTCTATACATGAGATCTCTTTTATATTTTTTGATAAAAATTACTTAAAATATGTACCAGGGGTTTCTAGATGTCGTCAGTATTACAACTGGTGCATAAGGAGAAAGAAACCACTCCACCAACCTACAATTTGTCTGAGGTCTAGATCATCAAAATTTTATACCAGTTGTTAGGAATGTGGTTTATCCACGGGAACCTACCTTTAACGTAGAGATTAAGCTTCGACATAATTTCGTAGATTTATATGCTTCTTAACATTGAACCTTCATAGACTATGACATTTTTCTGTTAGAATTGCAACATTGTAATTGTTAGGGTAGACAAATCCAATGACTTCAAACTATGGGCATGGTATACTTATTATCACTGTGTTGTAGCCTAGTTTGTAGATCGAGGAGCTTGCCGACCCTTTCTTACCTCTTATTTGATCGGTTGAGGAGACTGTCAACCCTTTCAATATTAATGTAGTTTTTATATATCTCTAGTACAATGATGGAGCAGATTTGGTACTGTGTCAGATCGGTTATGGACGTCCTTGATCAGGACCACACCATATATATTTGTACTTCTTAACACTATATGGGTTTTTCCGTCCATGCTACCCACTAAACAAGAGGAGGAGTAATCACAGGAGTCCTACCTATTATGCCAAGGAAGGAGATAAGTGTATATACTTTTTCATGGATTTTTTAATCAATGACTTGTCATGACCCAAGGTAGACCCTAGTGTAACATGGCGTATAGGATCCACAGAGGACTCATACAAGCCACTTATAATTAACAACATAAGAAATAGAACAAACGATATTAAGAACAACATTTCAAGTTCCAAGTGTTTTATAAAAGTAAAGCGGAAGTCTAAACAATTGTCACACTAGCCATCTAGTACAAAAAAAGGAAATTGGTCCAAGTCCATACATCATGTATAAAACTGAAAGTAAAAAAGAAAACTAAAGACAACGAAAATTCGTCATGGTAGCAAGAGGACTCACCAAAGCTCAAAATCTCTCAAATCAACCTCTAGCACGAAACTGACTCTCATACCCTACATTTACGGAAATACAGGAAAGAGTATGTGTTAGTACAAATATGTACCAAGTATGATAGCAATACACATAAACATTTAAATCATACTAAATAGGATATTATCATGAGTATGCAATGATCAAGCCAAAACATGAAACCTTATAGTTAGGAAGCATAACTCATAATACATGATCAATTCAAGTAGATGTGATCTTAAAACATACTTACAATACTTCTTGAATTAACCTTGGTTCATCATAACTTTACTTCTTTGTGGGAAGTAGCCTCAACCGATATATATGACCATGTGAGATTGGCACACTCAAATTACACATCCCTAAAGTGATTCTTATCAAGTAATTAAAGAACCCAACTAGTAGGTCGGGGCGATCCAATGAGGAAAATGGTTTAGACTTAAGTTTAACCCGCGATTATCTCTATTTAGTCAAGGTGTTTCCGAAGTGATAAAGAATAAAAGGGTGGGGGGGGGGATTTGTGAAACAAATTTCTTTAATTGTGAGATTATCATGTGAACAAAAGAAAACTTTGGTTGATATCAAGATGAGAAGATAACTAGGGTATGTGTGGTCCCCACAAGTTCATAACGCGGTATCCCTAGTAATACCAATCCTTTCCTAGTGTATTACATGCAAAGTGATCAGTTAGGTATCTGTAAATCCTTTGTTCGGCATCTAGAGAATTTGACCATGCAACTTGGTCCGGCTACGTTTGTATAATTCACTAACCCTTACCATTACCTCATACTAGACATCATCATCCATGTATGGGTTAGTTACTACATCGCACCAATTGACACTAGCCTATTAGATAGTACCACACTACAACTATGTTGACAATTCTTTTTTTATTAGCTACCTCCTTGGTTCGACAGGTAGCCATAAGGCGAGTTCTAACACGTCCACTCATAAAAAAGACTTCTAAGTGAAAAAATTATCAACGCATGCAATAACAGTATTCAAGAATTGCTTAATTACTAGTTATACGTTGTTAATCCCTCATGGTTCTCACAAACCTAGTTCCGGATTTAGTTACCCATTTTAGCAAGATTACAATTCATGTTTTTAAATAAATAAATAAATCATGAACTTACTTAGCAAGAAGAATAAACACATAATTTATAACTTGAATTTCAAAGATAAATCTTCAAAAAGAATCCAGAATTTGATAAATTTCTAAAGTTACAAAGAACATTTCCCAAAAGCAAGAACTAGAAAAAAATAATAGCCAACCCCTAAAACGAGGTTTTTATCCCCTATTTATAGAAAAAAGTCTTAATAAAAAAGGAATTCAAATAAGGAAAGTTTTGTTCAGGAACGCGCCTTCAGTCGACGAAAAAACTGACGGGTCGTCGATTGATCAACGGTCCATGGTTTGCTTCCGTCAGCCAGGACTTAGAAAATTCTTTTGCTCTCCGGTTGCCACCCTCTCTGAATTAAATGACAAACCAACAGTAGGGTCTGTCGTTCCATCTACAGTCCATCGATGCTCCTCCGTCACTCCATACTTATATTCTTCAAATATCACGTACTAGAACCCTCGCAGTCACAAACTACGATTCACCAGTATGTTCTGTCGATCGATCGATGGACTGTCGGTGCCAATCATGGTTCCACACTTTGTCAAACTTCCCTGATTTTCTCCAAAGCTTAGGTTGCTCATCTACGACCTTCACCTACGGAGCATCTATTGAATGACGGTCCATCGATTGCCTCCGTAGGTCTGTTTTTGCATTTTTTCAGTTGTATCCTCTTTTTTTTGCCTGAACATCTTTTTTGCAAAACAAGACACAAAACTTGTTAAATCCCACACAAAAAGGCTCTAGCCACACACAACTCCTAAGTGAAATGCATTACAAATACCGTGAAATCATGGTATATAAAAACCCTAAACTTAAATTTGTTGTTTGTCCTTGAATGCAGAATCAACTACCAGATGGACTGGCTAGCTCCAAGCGGTGCACTATGACCCTAAATGACACTTGCATAGAAGCAGACAGTTTAAGCTCCATCAATCACATGGCTATCTTTACCTATTCTTACTTGATTTAGCGCAGGCCTACGCCTTAGTCTCGACAAGCTAACTCATGCGGATCACATCATGACATGAATTCACCGTGCAATAAGTACCTCTACTATTTTTTCTATCACCAAGGTACCAATTCTCTCACAATGCAACTAGTGCCCTCACTTCAAACAAAATCATTAGTTTTCGCACAATGGTTATGCATTTTGGGTACAATGATGTATTTCAACACTCGCGCGCATAAGTGGGTTCAAATATAATTAATTCTCCATGCCATAGGCTTGCTCTTGTCTTTAATGCTTAGGTTCACCACACAAGACTTTAGGATCACGGTAGGACTTTCTTGGCTTGTAATGTAAGCTCTGGGTCAGGTGTGGTACATTTGGGTACATTTAGTGACTATATTACCTCCTTGACATTACCACTAAGCTTTCCACCTCCTTTTATTGTTTTGACCCCCTATTTATTTTCTCTTCTTTCTTTTGCCTTATTTCCCTTTTAGATGTGACTTTTACTTTTTTTTCTTTTTCATTTTTTTGTCTTTTTCTCAGAAAACTCTTTTTCAACTGTTCTTTCATTTTTTGCTAAGTCACATCCTCCTCTTACTTATGCTTTTTTTTAACAACCAAATCTTTTCACACCTATTTTTGTGTGTTCTCTCATAATATCCATGGCCAAAACATTATACCCTGGAAGGTGAGTTGGTGAAGAAATTTTTTTGTCTATTGCAGGATCAACATATTTTGATCAAAAGGGAAGATTTATTTCTTTTGGTCAACCTCTTTTAGGCTAGATGTGGGCTACTTCGAACAAGAGCCTATGATCACTTCTAGTTTCTAGAGTAGATTCCATTAGCAGGACAAACTGGACAAGTTCTAGTTAGGAACCAATTGTGGAACACTCAAATATCCTCATACTCACTGAGCACATCGTTGCACTATCTGATTATCAGAATTCCTTGTTCAAGTTTTAGTTGAAGGTCATGCAGTTGGTGCCTTTACATGTCATGTTTAGAGCCAACATATTCAACTTATCTGAACCTATATATTCAAGCACTACAATGGACAGGGTATCATATTTCACTAGCCATCATGCTTCAGTCTTTCATGCTTATACACATATACTCACTAATACATGCCGATTCAACAGAAATTTAAGCAGTCTCCTGGGAAAAAGAACACGAGCAAGAAAACCCCAAGAGAGGATCATGACTTGGTCTACCCAGA
The DNA here is from genome assembly GCF_001406875.1 of Solanum pennellii. NCBI lineage: Eukaryota > Viridiplantae > Streptophyta > Magnoliopsida > Solanales > Solanaceae > Solanum > Solanum pennellii. The sequence goes on along the minus strand of NC_028648.1, from coordinate 69,958,905 downwards.
CTTAACCCTATCACTCATATTCCATTTACCCCACTCCCAACCTAAAAATTTACAATTGTCCCCGATGCCTAATAAGTCATAAATAACAGGGTGGTAGATGAAGCAAACTTGTAGCGCAGAGCGCTGAAGGCCTCTTAACAAACGGGTGGGTTCAGTTCCCTTGAGTCTGCAAGATCTACATTCGGGTCACCATAAGGAGTGCCCACATCTCCAAGGGTGACATCATCACTATTGTCATCCACCTTTATCTCCGCACCATCAGTAGTGCTCATTGCTCCACTCACAGGCACAAAGCTGGATGTGGTGGCCGACTTGAACCTTGAAGACTGGGCTAACCCTAATCTTGAAGCTGTGGTAGACTCAAAGCCAGATGCTGAGCCCGCTTCTGTGCTTGAAGCAGCCCCGGTTGGTGTGCCGATCAGTGTGTGCTCCTCATCAGACTAGGAGAAAATTACTTGTCAAGGTTTACCTTCCGAGGGGTGTCCCTCATGGCTCGGGCTGATGCGGTTGGTGTTTGAGTGCTCGGAGGAGCATAGGCTAGGTCATCCTCTGTGTCGGTGTCTTCATCGATCAACTAATAAGACGGGGATAACGACTTAGATTTTCCCCTTTTTGAGTACACCACTTCCTTCTTGGAGAAATTGTACTTGTGGAGAAATTGTTAGTATCGTAGTAGCTTAACGACACACACGAATAACAACGGAAAGAAGAGAACAAGAAAATAACAATAAAACTAGCACCGAGTGAGTATGGTAAGGGGAAGTAGTTCTAGTTAAGAATGACACTAGAATAAAAAGCATGCCCTTCATTTTCCTTACCATGTGCCTGCATGAGATGTGTCCAAGTTCTACCCTTGGCAAGTAGAACACCCTCATCGGAGTAGGTAAGATTTTCGGATTCCATGCTTTGCTACCATGGTCTATGTAAGTTATTTCCTATTCTCATCATATGGTATACCTATTAGCATTTGATAAGTTCTATGAAGTTTAGGTGGTGGTATGTGACACTATCTAGACATTGCACAATAGGCTTTGAAGGTGTTAGTTGGACTCCCTAGGTTTTGATACGCTCAAACTTACTTCTCAAATAAGAAGTAAAGCGGTCACGTCAAGTAAATAACCCAACTAGTGAGGTTGGGATCGTTCCCACGAGGAAAATAGTCTAGACTTAACTTCAACTTGTTTATTACTATTGTTCGGTTGATGACTTCCTTGGAAAGTAAAAAAACATAAAAAGGGGGGTTTGTATTTCCTAATAAGTAAAAATAACTAGCAAAATTGAAAGAGACACTTAATGAGTTTGAAAGTTGGGTTTTAATCAGTTAATCAAAGTAACTAGGGTTTACGTGTTCCCCACAGGTTCATAACTTGATAAA